>NW_015167526.1:121144-129912 GCF_001447785.1 Gekko japonicus
GGGGGGGGGTCAACAGTGGGAGGGCTTCTAGTGTCTTAGCCACAAGGCATCCCTTGCCCCAGACTCTCAGTCTGGGGCTGGTGCTTGGGGGGGGCAACAGTGGGAGGGCTTCTCGTGTCCTGGCCCCACTGCTGGACCTCCTGAGGGCACCTGGTATTTTTGGCCACTGTGTGACACAGAGTGTTGGACTAGATAGGCCACTGGCCTGATCCAACATTTGGATTCTCTTATGTTCTTATGTTAAGAGCAGAGGTCCATCAGTGGCTATTAGCCACAAGGCATAGATAGGAACTCTCAGTCTGGGGCAGGTGATGCTCTGTATTCTTGGTGCTTGGGGGGGGGGGGTCAACAGTGGGATGGCTTCTCGTGTCCTGGCCCCACTGCTGGACCTCTTGAGGGCACCTGGTATTTTTGGCCACTGTGTGACACAGAGTGTTGGACTGAATGGACCACTAGCCTCATCCAACACTGGCTTCTCTTATGTTATCTCCAGACGACAGAGGTCAGTTCTCCTGGAGAAAACAGCGGCTCTGGGAGGTGAAGTCAATGGCATCACACTCCTGCTAAATTCCTTCTCCAGCCTCCCCCTCCACCCCAATCTCCAGGAATTTCCAACATCAGTTGGCAACCACGTAACCTCTCAGGTTCGCACAGAGAGGCCAACTCAAGGACCCTGTGGCTGGAACACACACTTGCTGGTGGCCTGCCTGAGCATGTGCAGGTCCACTTGCATTGGTGGGTCACCCAGGAGGAAAAGAAGCCGCTTTTGCTTGAAGATCAAAACCTGTGTACTGTTCCAGCCTTTGAGAACATGGACCATGGCTTGGCCCGGGCCTCTGGTTCTCCTCTCTTTCCACCCTTTCCTTTCAGGACGCATCATCAGCTAGAAGGCTCTGGAGACTGGAGCAAACCCAGCCAGTGTTCCCTCTAAGCTGAGTTAGTGTGAGCTAGCTCACAGTTTTCTAGCCTCCGGCTCACACGCTTCTGTCTCAGCTCAGGAAGGAGGGCTCCGGAGCAAACTATGCAGTAGCCAAATTGCTCGCTCACAGCTTTAATGCCAGGAGCTCACAAAGTAGAATTTTTGCTCACGGATTAGAGGGAGCATCGGACCCAGCGCCTGGAAGGGCTTACAGACTCCTTTCCTTTCCTCTCTCTGGAGCCGACCGAGGGGACATATGGAGCCAAGGATGAGTGGGTGGCCAACAGGGCCCCGGTGGAGGGACCCAGCCCCTTGCCTCTTGGAAGCCCTCTTGCCGGCCGCATCCACCCAGGCCTGGCCACTGCCTCCAGTATAGACAGCGGAAGGGCTGAGAGGTTTGCCCCAGGCCACCTGATGAGTATGTAGCAGAAGCAGGATTTGAACGGGGGACCTTAGAGATCACAGCCAAAGTGCTCTCTCGCTGGGCCCCATCTGGCACTGATGGCCCATTGAAGAGGCAACAGCGGCGACTTAATCAAAGGCAGGGTCGACCCGCCTACTCCCTTGTCTCACCCGTGCCTAACCAGGCTGGACCTATCGGCGGTGGAGGGAGCCAGCCGGGTATATGTTGGGCAGAGAGTGGGAGCCCTGGGTTCGGATCTCCTCTCAGCTGAGCTCCCTGGGCAAACATGGGCCAGTCTCTCAGCCCAGGCTGCCTGGCAGGGTTGTTGTAAAGATGAAAGACAGAAGGGGAAATCCGTGAGCTTGGCAGATGGTCGGGTCAGGGAAGGGGAGGTCGCTTCAGCACCCGCCTTCGGGCACTGCCAAGAGACAGCTGACCAGGCTGGGAGAGACGGTGGCAAGCCTGCCTGCTCCTCCCCTCACCTTCGGAAGGCTGGAGAGCATCTCAAAAGGGCTCACTGGCTGGCAAGTCATAAGGCTAATGGAGAGATAAGGTTGCAACCAAGATGCATTTTAAAAAGTTGCTATTCTCATAACTGGCACTATGGCGCCTGAAATTTGAGTCAGCCCCTCCACATGAATTATGCAGAGCCCTGAGAGCAAGAGGCCCAGGCCTGGCCTGGCCGGCTCTGAAACAAGGTTATGACACCTTTCCTGAATGTCTCGGAAGGAGCAGGTCTGGTTTGTTAACGACTCAGGAGGTATTCCTGGAAATAGCAGCGCTAAAATGGCATTTGCTTCTCAGCGAAAAAAAGAAATAATCGTGCGGGTTTTATTATTTACAACAATAAATAACTTCTCTTTACTACCTACTGTGTTCTAAGTGTTTTGCTCACTTTATATTGCAGCTCTTAAAACAGCCCTGTAAGGGACACTGGTATTATTATCGCTTCCCCTCCATGATAGACAGTGGAAGGGCTGAGAGGGTTGCCTCAGGCCACCTGACGAGTTTGTAGCGGAAGCGAGATTTGAACGGAGGACCTTCAAAATCGCATCCTCTTCTGAGCCACTAAGATACACTAACCAGGGGTGTGTCGAACTCATTTGTTATGAGGGCTGGATCTGACATAAATTTTGGGGCTGTCTTCTGTAAACCGCCCAGAGCCTGTTTACAGGGTTGGCGGGGTATAAATATAAGTATAAATAAATAAATAAATGTGTGTCATAAAAGGTAATGCCAGGTAGTAAAGGTTTCCCTCGCTCGAAAGCCAGTCGAATCCGACTCTAGGGGTGCGGTGCTCATCTCAGTTTCCAAGCGGAAGAGCCAGCGCTGTCCAAAGACGTCTCCGTGGTCATGTGGCCGGCATGAGTTAAACGCTGAGGTGCACGGAACGCTGTTACCTTCCCACCGAAGCAGTACCTAGTTATCTACTTGCAATTTCTTGCTTTCGAACTGCTAGGTTGATAGGAGCTGGGGCCAGAGACGGGAGCTCACTCCGCCATGTGGCACTCGGGTCTCGAACTGCTGAACTACCCACCTTCCAGTCTGCAGTTCAGCGTCTTAACCACTTGAGCCACCACAGCCCCAGGTAGTAGAGATATAAACTTTATAAAGGACACAGACAATCACAATTAAAGATTTTTTAATCTTTAAATAACACATTTCCAGTGAGTTCGACACCCCTGCTTGAACCAGCTGAACTAGGAATGAGTAGATCTGGGTTCAGGTGCTCAGCCACTGGGTGAACTTGTCTCAGAGCCCTTCCTACCTCACTGGCTCATTAGGAGGAGGATACTGTGGGGAATAAAAATGTGAGTTGGTGTTATGTGGGGAAGAAGAACCCTAAACTAGTGCTGGGGAAACAGCTGGGGAAATTGTGTCACCTTTTCTCAGACGAGCGGTCCTGGGGCTCAGATTTCCCTTGGCTGTAGCATTTTTTATTCTAGCAGGGGTGCTTTTTTTTTTTTTAAACAGAGACCAGTTGTAGTTACTCAGAGATGCCAGAAAGACACTTTGCATGTGCTCAGAGGCACTGCTCTCTTATTTGAATCTTTGCACGGCCTTTTGCAAGTCTACTCTCAAATGAAAAGACCTTTGGTTAGAGGAACTCCGTCTGATTACCATATATTTCTCCAGCATCAAAGCACCAAATTGGACTTAATTTTCAGACGTGGTGGGGATGGTGACTCAATACCAAAGCACGTCCTCGCTGCACATGTTCGGATGCATTAAAGTTGACAGTCTGTGGCTCTGGAACCCTGGCTCAGACAGAACTCCTGCAAGTGACTTAGAAAGGTACGCAAGCCAAAAAACTGGCTCAGCAGAGGACTCGTGTTTCCTCTGCCAAGTGCCCATTGATCTCTTGACCAGTGATTCTCTCCCCAGGTCATAATGAAGTCTTGCAATCTAGTTGGCATGAATTATTGAAAGTTGCTAAATTTTTCATACAGATCAGGCGGTTTAATTAGCACAGAAATCGTTCAGTCCTGTTTGATGAGGCTGATAAGACACGGCAGAAAGGCACCCACGCGCTCGCTCTTCAGAGCCACGGCGTGGGAGAGCTGCCAAAGCCTGTCTACCCAGATCTCAGTTGCATAAGAGTCGGTGTGGAGTTCCTCCAGGGGCCTGTGAGGATGCCATTTCCTAGGCACCGAGAGAAAGGCAAAGGCAGGCCTTCTCTCTGGCATGCCAAAACAAAGCGGTGAATAGGAGCAGAACCACTGAGGCACCGCGCAGGTGTACGACACACCCTGTAGAGCCACACCTTGTGCAAGCGACTGAACGGATTAAATGCAATCTATTCAAACAAATCCAGGGAAATGCAAGGGCACCCACCTGTTTTCTCACAATGCACAACAAGGTGACTGAAGCATCGCTTTTGGTGCTGCAGAATCGTTGCCTTGTCCGCCCCTGCCCCCACACATAATCCATTCACCTGGGGCCCGAGACGGCTGTGGAATTCAGCCCTGCCCATGAACAGTGCCATATACATGTTCAGAATATATCTGAAGCTGCCTTGATGGATGTTGGGCCTCTTTTTTTCAAGAGGCCCAGGTGCATCTAAACAGCACCCTTACGAGTTACTTACTACAATGCTACAGCAATGTTACAGGCATGTTTTGGTCCTGCAACATTGTAGTAACCAATGTTCCCTCTAAGCTGTGGAGTCTTGTGAGCACAAATTCTATGTTGTGAGCTACTGGCATTAAAGTTGTGAGCGAGCAATTTGGCTACTGCATAAACTAGTTTGCTCTGGAGCCCTCCTTCCTGAGCTGAGACAAAAATGTGTGAGCTGGAGGCTAAAAAACTGTGAGCTAGCTCGCACTAACTCAACTTAGAGGGAACATTGGTAGTGACCCACAAGGGTGCTGTTTAGAGCTAGGGAGACCTTGCCCAACGTTGAAAGCACAGGGGGAAAACGGAAATTTTCGGAAAAATTGAAAAAATGCTACATTAGCATTTCTTTTGTCTATTCTAGATTGAAAGTCATTCTGTTACT
This sequence comes from Gekko japonicus, assembly GCF_001447785.1. Lineage (NCBI taxonomy): Eukaryota > Metazoa > Chordata > Lepidosauria > Squamata > Gekkonidae > Gekko > Gekko japonicus. The sequence continues at coordinate 125,966 of NW_015167526.1, forward strand.
TTAGGGACATAAAATATGACTACGGACATTTTAACTTGGCATGAAATCATCACAACTAGCATATTAAAAATATAGTGTATCCAAACAATTATTTCAAACAGAATACCCATCCACATGCAAAAACAAAACTGAAACTTTTTAAATTTTCTTCTGACAATCACACCTCCTAAAGGAAGAAATGCATCTTGTTCTTGCATTGGAGAGTTCAGTTTGTAACCTAGGACTTGCTTGTCCTCAGTGCACAGAAATTAGATCAATCTGATACCATATATGAAATGATTTGAAAAATATTTAAATACCTTGTCTTAAAATATTTTATTCATCATGTTAAAATAAAACGTTCCATAATCAATTTTTTTCTTTTCTTTTTTCAATTCTTCCAATTTTTCAGAAAAAAATAAAAAGGCTTCAGGAAAAAAACGGGGGGGGGAGTTTTTTTTCCTAATTTTTCCGTTTTTTTTCCAGGCCTTCACATCTCTAGTTCAGAGGTGGTAAACTGAAGAGGCTTGTGTTGCTCTCCTTTCCACCATTTTATCCTCACGAGGACCCTATGAAGGCAGATCAGGATGGGTCGCTGGATTCGTCTGCAGCAGGAGCCCAGGAGCAACTTGGAGACGAAGGCCATTTGTGGCAGGGGAGACGCTTTCGTGAGTCACGGCTCAGCTCTTCAGAATGACTCATGAAAGTTCATCCCCCTGCCACAAATGTTGTTAGTCTTGAAGGTGCTCCTGGAGTCTTGACTCTTTCCTTCTGCTAACCACCCTGTGAGTTAGTCACCCACATGAAGCTGCCTTAGGCGGAGTCAGACCGTTGGTCTATTAAGGTCAGCTCAGTATTGCCTACTCTGGCTGGCAGCAGCTCTCCAAGGTCTCATCACCTCCTGCCGGGTCCTTTTAACTGGAGATGCCGGGGATTGAACCCGGGACCTTCCGCATGCCAAGCAGAGGCTCTCCCACTGAGCCACAGCCCCTCCTCAGTCTAGGCTAAGACAGGGTGACCAGTGAGATCAGTGTTAGTAATCTTTAAGGGGCCACTGGACTTTTGCTTTGCTTCCAGCAGCTAACAGCCCCCCCCCCAGCAATTACCCGGGTCACCCAGCAAGCTTCCTTGCTAGAGGGGGGAGGGGGTCAGCAGAGGGGCAGTGAGGGAACACACCCAAGCGTTCTGGTGGGCTATTGTTCTTGGGCTCCGAGCTCAGCCAGTCTCTGGTAGAAACAGTCCTGGACTGTTCCAGTCCCAATACATAACACCACTCCTGCTCCATTTCCGCCAAAAACGGAGACTTCCCATCAGGGGTCTTGTTGTAGAAAAAGAGCTGCCGGAGCTCATTAGCATAACTCATTAGCATAACTTATTTGCATATGCCACGCCCCCTGACATCACCGGAAGTGACAGAAGGCCACACCCCCTGACATCACCGGAAGTGTGTCAGAAGGCCCGGCTACTTACCCTCCTGCTTCATCCTCATTCCCAAACGGAATGAGGATCGAAGCAGAGGGCGGGGTAAAGAAGGGGGCGGGGCTTCACCACGTGACCGCCCCGCCCCCTAGAGGTTCTCTTCCGGAGCTCTGTACCTGAGAGCTCCCCCCCGACTAGAGCCCTGCTTCCCATCCACCACCACCACCACTGTCTTGTCTGGATTCGTCTCCAGCTTGTTCCGCCTCAGCTACCTAACGAGGTCCTCGGAGCCCTGGTTCAGAACCAGAGACGGGCGCATCTGGAGGCTCAGAGGATGAAAGGTAGCGCTGGACATCCCCAGCATGACGATACTCGACCGCAAAGCTCCACACAGCCTCAGGTAGTGACCGCACATCACTACTGAAGAGCAAAGGTGTTGATGCATCATGACCCTTCCCAAAGAGCAGCAGGGAGGCCAGAGCAGGATGAGGCCATATAGGAGGCCCTCCGCTCGCAGACCCCTGAGGAGCTCCTGGGGGGATCTGAGGGGGGCCTTCTCCACGGAATGGAGGTGCAGGGGGCCAAGCCCCACCCGAAAACTCCTCGGCGGGGCACTTGGGGTGCCTGTCCTCCTCACCTGGGCCTCTGCTGCCGCAGGCTGGGCCAAGCTAAGAGCCACCAGGGCTTGGACCCAACGGGTGGTGCTGCAGGCCCTGGAGGAGAAGGGCGTTTCTTGGGCACGGGCCCTGCCCAGGAGGTGCTGCAGCATCTTCTCCTCCACCACCTTCTCAGGCAACTGTTGGCCCCGGAAGAACTTGCCTTCCTCCCCCAGAAGGCCTGGGCAGCCTCCAGCGAGTTTCAATTGTTTCAAAAGCATCGCACTCGACTTCCAGAATGCTGAATGCTCAAGCAATGAAACCCCCCCCCCCAGTGGAGGCTGCCCGCTGCATCTCTGCACTGCTCTCTGCACGGGCAGTTAGCTTGTGATTCCGTGTCTGGGCAGGGGGGGGTGTAATCAGCTCGGCCCCAAAGGAGCAGAAAGATGTGGGGGCTGGGAAGTATTTGTGGCACAGATCACAGCTGAGGGTTTTCAGGAGGCCTGCTCGGGACAGTGGCTCATACAGAGACAGAACAGGTGCACTCCTCTGCGGGCAGGTAATTTTTGCAGGCCCTGTTTGCTTGCCCTCCAGGGAAACTGGTTGGTTGCTGTGCGGGAAACAGTCTGTTGGGCTAGACGGACCCTCACTGGTCTGCTCTGATGAAGCAGGGCTCTTTTGTTGTTCCATGCCAGAGGTCTCCAGACTTTTTGATCCTGTGCGGGCCCCTTTGGGATTCTTGGCAGTGGGAGCTACCAAACAGCGGCTTGGAGGAGGTGGTAAAAAGGTAAAGGTTCCCTTGCTCGAAAGCCAGTTGAATCCGACTCTAGGGTTGTGGTGCTCATCTCCGTTTCCAAGCCGAAGAGCCAGCGCTGTCCGAAGACATTTCCGTGGTCCTGTGGCCGGCATGACTAAACCCCAAGGCGCACGGAACGCTGTTCCCTTCCCACAGAAGTGGTCCCTATTTATCTACTTGCAATTTCTTGCTTTCGAACTGCTAGGTTGGCAGGAGCTGGAACTAGAGACGGGAGCTCACACCATCTTGCGGCACCCGGGTCTCGAACTGCTGAACTACTGACCTTCCACAGCCTGCAGTTCAGCGTCTTAACCACTTGAGCCACCGCAAAACGGCCTGGCTGCTGTGTGCTACCTTTGATAACGCAGCAGGGGTACTCCTGTGGCGGTGTCAGCTGCCGCCAAAGCAACCCCTTTTTAAAAAAATCTGCACAGGCCATCAGATCTCCGAGCGCCCCTCAGAAGCCCTGCTGGCCAAGAGCCCCACCCATTCCCTCAAGTCCCGGGTGGGTGCCCCGCGGGCACCACGTTGGAGACCCCTGCATGACGTGTTCCTAAAGCACAACTCCATTCCCGCCGACCGACCGGTTCGGGAGCGCAAGATGCGGCCTAGAGATGTAAAATTTCCGGAAATTTTGAAGCTCGGAAAAAAACCCGTTTTTTTCCGGGTTTTTTTGGGAAAAAACGGAAATTTTTGGAAAAATTGAAAAAAATGCTACATTAGCATTTCTTTTGTCTTTTCTAGATTGAAAGTCATTCTATAACTTTAGGAACATAAAATATGACTATGGACATTTTTACTTGGTATGAAATTATCACAACTAGCATATTAAAAATATAGTGTATCTAAACAATTATTACAAACAGAATACCCATCCACATGCAAAAACAAAACTGAAACTTTTTTATTTTCTTCTGACAATCGCACCTCCTAAAGGAAGAAATGCATCTTGTTCTTGCATTGGAGAGTTCAGTTTGTAACCTAGGACTTAATTATCCTCAGTGCACAGAAATTAGATCAATCTGATACCATATATATGTGTGTGTGTGTATGTGTGTGTGTATATATATATAAGAAATGATTTGGAAAATATTTGAACACCTTGTCTTAAAATATTTTATTCATCATGTTAAAATAAAATGTTCCATAATCAATTT
>NW_015167526.1:130465-159188 GCF_001447785.1 Gekko japonicus
GAGGCGGGATTCGAACCCGGAGCTTGGACCGCCGGACCGGGCGGGCGAAAATGTCATCTGTCCCCCCCCCCGCGCCCCTTTTCAATCCTGCTTTGTGAAGAAGGGGGGGTGGGGGAGGGAGTACCCTGTCGGTCCTCCGTTCTCACATCCGGGGTGGGGGGCAAGGCTCCCTCTAAGCTGTGGAGTCCTGTGAGCAAAAATTCTACTTGGTGAGCTGTTGGCATGAAAGCCGTGAGCGAGCCATTTGGCTACTGCATGAATTAGTTTGTTCTGGAGCCAAATCCTTCCGGAGCGGAGACAAAAATGTGTGAGCCGGAGGCTATCAAACTGTGAGCTGGCTCACACTAACTCAGCTTAGAGGGAACACTGGTGGGGGGCGCGCTCCCTTGGCCAGAGCTCCTGCTCACCGGCTTGGGGGGGGGATGCCCATCACCAGTTTGGGGTCAGGGTCAGTGTTCCCTCTAAGCTGAGTTAGTGTGAGCTAGCTCACAGGTTTTTAGCCTCCGGCTCACACATTTCTGTCTTATCCCCGGAAAGACGGCTTCAGAGAACACCAATTGATGCAGCAGCCAAATGGCTCGCTCACAACTTTAAGGCCAGTAGTTCACAAAGTAGAATTTTTGCTCACCAGACTCCACAGCTTAGAGAGAACACTGGTCAGGGTGGGATTTCCCTCCAGGCCGGATGGGCCCAGGGCAATCCTGCCTCTAAGCTGTGGAGTCTTGTGAGCAAAAATCCTACTTTGTGAGCTCCTGGCATTGAAGTTGTGAGAGAGCGATTGGGCTACTTTTTTGCTCTGGAGCCGTCCCTTCCCAAGGTAAGGCAAAAACGTGTGCGCTGGAGGCTAAAAACCTGTGAGCTAGCTCACACTAACTCAGCTTAGAGGGAACACTGGCCCAGGGATCCTGTTTTGGTTTGGTTTTTTGCCTTCCTCTGGGCGTAGAGCTGGGGTGGGGTGGGGAAAGATAGTTTTGAATTTCCTGCGTTGTGCAGGGGGTCAGACTAGATGTCCCCTAGGGGTACCCTTCCAGCTGTGTGTTTCTGTCTGGCGGTGGGCTGGGGCCTGGCGGGTGGGCTTGACCGGCCAGGAGAGACTAGTGTTTGAGCAGCCTCTTTGGGATGCAGAAAGGACCTTGGAAATGTGTGGCCAGAAAAGACCTGGCCCTTCCCCCACACACCGGGATCCTGTTTCCCTTTCTGCCTCAGTTCCTCGTTCGTAAAAAGGAGATAGCCAGCCAACAGTGAGAGTGGCCGGGGCAAAATCCATGGAATGGGGCAGGCAGCCTGAGAATTGTCATAGTCAAGAAATGTTGCAATTGTCACTGGCAAGAATGTTGCCCAGGCTGGGGGGGGGGGTTGATTCTCTCCTGGGGCCTCTCTTCGCTGGAGCCCCACACAGGCCTTGAGGTGATGTGGGGCCCAGTGGGGTGGGGGTTCCCTGGGGGGCAGTGCCAGGCCCAGTGCCCTTTGCCCGCCTAGCCTTGCCCTCCTCCTCCAGGTGTGTGTGGCAGATGCCTGTCCTGGGCTGACCCCGGGGTGTGACTTGGCTCCCGGCCTGTGGTTGTGTTTCCTCTTATGGAACAGCCTCCTTTGGCAGTGGAAGGCACCAAAACGCCAGCTGGGGGAACCCAGAAACCGAGCCTGAGTTTCAGCTTAGCTGTGCCGCATGACACTCCCAGCTGCCTGAGGGCTGGTGATATTGTCTGAAAGCTGCAAGGTACTCTGCATGCGGTCAGAGACTTTCTGGCTCTGGGCGCCAGCTTTCCCTGTTCCCACCGCCGGGCTGTCTGCACCTGGCCTGGTTCTTCCGCCTGTGCAACTTCTCCCTTCTCAGCTGCCGCCCTGCTGTGAGCCAGTTTGGTGTCGTGGTTAAAGTGCGCGGACTCTAATCTGGGAGAACCGGGTTGGATTCCCCACTCCTCCACTTGCAGCGGCTGGATGACCTTGGGCAAGCCGTAGTTCTGATAAGAGCTGTTCTTGAAAAGGAGCAGTTTCTGTTAGAGCTCTCTCAGCCTACCTCACAGGGTGTCTGTTGTGGGGAGGGGAAGGGGAAGGAGTCTGTGAGCCGCTCTGAGACACCTTTGGGTAGTGAAGGGCCGTGGGGTATAAATCCAATCTCCTCCTCCTCCAGTGTTACTGCTGGGCTTGAATGACCTTCGGCGCGCCCTGGAGCCAGAGAAGCAGCTCTGGTGTAATTCCGCCGCACGCAGCGCTCCACTGGGGTCCTTCCAAGAGGGCCTCTGTCTCCACTCTGTGTGGGCTCCACTCGCTGTCTTAGCTTGCTGTCTCAAGCTTGTGCTAAGCAGGGACACATGCTTCGCTTGCACACCTGAGAGCACTGTGGCTGTTGTGCCGGCAGAATTTGCAGGATTATAGCATGGGATCCTGAGCCGGGAAGCGCTTTGCCCCCAGTTTTATGTGAAGCCTTTGTGTCTGTGGGGTGTGTGCGATTGCTTCCAGGCAATGCTCCCTCTAAGCTGTGGAGTCTTGTGAGCAAAAGTTCTACTTCGTGAGCTACGGGCATTAAAGCTGTGAGCAAGGGATTTGGCGACTGCATCAATTAGTTTGCCCTGGAGCCCTCCTTCCTGAGCCAAGACAGAAATGTGTGAGCCGGAGGCTGAAAAGCTGTGAGCTAGCTCACACTAACTCAGCTTAGAGGGAACACTGTTTCCAGGGCTCCAGACTGTACTTGGGCATGAACAGAGTGCCTTTTCTTTGACTTGGGAGTAATTGCCCCCTTCCTTCACTCTGGGCCTACTTTTGCTCCATACCTGGCCAGCTTCTCTTTCACCCACATGTAGAGAGTTCTCACCTTGACAAGAATGCTGTGGGGTGGGTTTTTGTCTGGGGGAAATCTCCACGGCGGGGCCAGCCGGTAAACTGAGCTCTGAAGCAAACGCTTGCCCCTGGAGGAGCTGGGCCAGGCAATGGAAATGCAACATCTCAGAAACGGGATAGCCGCTTTGTCAAATAAGGAGCACACTTTCATAATGGGTGTAACTGAACCTCCCCCCCCCCCCCAAAACCGGACAACTCTGACGGTTGTGCGTGGACTCCTCTCTGGACAGGCGCAGAAGGAACAGAGCAGTCAGGTTTTTTCCGGAAAGTAAGAATCCTCAGTTTTGGAGAGCCAAAGGAAATAAACACTATCCAGGCTCAATGTTTGAGTCCAGTGGGGGCACCTTTAAGACCAACAAAGTTTCATTCCGGGGACAGGCTTTCCCCCCGGACAACTCTGACGGTTGTGCGTGGACTCCTCTCTGGACAGGCGCAGAAGGAACAGAGCAGTCAGGTTTTTTCCGGAAAGTAAGAATCCTCAGTTTTGGAGAGCCAAAGGAAATAAACACTATCCAGGCTCAATGTTTGAGTCCAGTGGGGGCACCTTTAAGACCAACAAAGTTTCATTCCGGGGACAGGCTTTCGTGTGCGTCTGAAGAAGTGTGCGTGTGCATGAAAGCGGATACCCAGAATGTACAGGGGTCATTTCGTAGAAAAAGAGGTGCAGGAGCTCATTAGCATAACTCATTTGCATAACTCATTTGCATACGCCACACCCCTGACATCACCGGAAGGGTGTCAGAAGGCAACCCCCACCGCTCAGGCTCCACTGGACTGTTTTGGATTTCTAACTATTGGGGGGGGGGATGTGCAGATCTGTCCTCGCAGAGGAGGGGGAGCTTGTACCTGAATAAAACTTGGTCTTGAAGGTGCCACTGGACTGTTTTGGGCCGGGGGGCCAGGGGGGCTCTGCAACTTACCTGGCTGCTTCTTGCTCTGACTGAGGGCTGCTGGGAGCAGGGGGTGGGGCTTGTTGCATGTGCCCGCCCCCTGGGCTCTTTACTGCCGGAGCTCCGCTCCTGTGCGCTCCTGCAGAAAATGACCCCTGCAGAATGAAACTTGGTGGGTCTGAAAGGTGCCCGCTGGACTCAGACTTGGTTCTGCTGCTTCAGACCAGCATGGCTGCCCCACCTGAATCGACCCAGGCTGAGTTTGAGCAGGAGGCTGGTCAGCCTGTCAGGTAGTGATGGAGGCTGAGGCTGCCTCTGTGCATGTACAGAGGATGCCCTTGAACTTGCTGGGTAGTGACCACCTGTCCCCCACTCATCTGTGATGCAAGTAAGGACTTCCAGGTCAACCTCAGACCGGCTTGTCCTCCAAAAGGAGACCCCGGCTGGCATTCAAAGATCAGGTGCCATGGGGGACCTGGTGCTGGGGACCGCTCCAGATGGGCTGCCAGGTTAGTCTACAGCAGCACAAGGCAGGAGTTCGGTGGCACCTAGAAGCCTACCACCGCGCACTCCAGCACAGGCCTTGGCGAGTCAGCGCTCCCTTCATCAGGTGCACCTGTGGGGAAGGCTGCTGCCTTCGTGTCCTACCGGTGGGCTTCCTGAGGGCACCTGCCCAACCAGAGGAACGAGAGTTCTGATCTGGGTGGACACGTGGACACATGGAGCTGCCTCCTACTGAATCAGACCCTCCTCGGTCCATCAAAGTCAGTGTTGTCTACTCAGACAGGCAGCCGCTCTCCAGGGGCTCAGGCGGAGGTCTTCCCCGTCACCTACTGCCTGGTCCTTTTTAACTGGAGATGCCTCTGGGGATTGAACCTGGGACCTTCTGCATGCAAAGCAGATGCTCTGCTACTTAGCCACGGTCCCTCCCACCTTTGGCCTGATCCAGCAGAGCTCCTCTCACATTCTTATGACCTTAAGCAGCGGCTTTCTTCAGGACAGCCGGTAGTCTCTCTCTCTCTCCCCCTCCCTAAAGCAGGGGTCATGTCCTGCAGGAGCGCACAGGAGTGGCGCTCCGGCAGTAAAGAGCCCAGGGGGCGGGCACATGCAACAAGCCCCGCCCCCTGCTCCCAGCAGCCCTCAGTCAGAGCAAGAAGCAGCCAGGTAAGTTGCAGAGCCCCCCCCCCCGGCCCAAAACAGTCCAGTTGCACCTTTAAGTCCAAGTTTTATTCAGGTACAAGAAGAAGAAGAAGAGAAGAGATTGGATTTATACCCCGCCCTTCACTTGGAGTCTCAGAGCGGCTTACAAACTCCTTTCCCTTCCCCTCCCCACAACAGACACCCTGTGAGGTGGGTGGGGCTGAGAGAACTCTGACACAAATTGCTCTTTTTCAAGGACAGCTGTGCCAGAGCTTGTGACTGACCCAAGGTCACATCAGCAGGTGCAGGTGGAGGAGTGGGGAATCAAACCCGGTTCTCCCAGATTAGAGTCCGCACACTTAACCACGACACCAAACTGGCCCTCCCTCCTCTGTGAGGACAGATCTGCACGCCCCCCCCCCCAATAGCTAGCAATCCGAAACAGTCCAGTGGAGCCTGAGCGGTGGGTGTTGCCTTCTGACACACTTCCGGTGATGTCAGGGGGTGTGGCATATGCAAATACGTTATGCTAATGAGCTATGCTAATGAGCTCCTGTACCTCTTTTTCCACGAAAGGACCCCTGCCCTAAAGTATTAGCAAAATTGAACCTCCAGACTGGTCAGACTGCCTCCTCCCGCCTCTGTTTGGGAGCAGAGTGCTGAGCTAGAGGACCCTTTGCTGTGACTCCGTTGGCTCGAGCACACCGTTGGCGGTGCCGGAGGGCCCCTTGTCCTGGCAACGGCCGGGACGTGTTTCTGTCCCTTATGCCAGTCGTGAGAGAAGTTTTGCCATGGGAACTTGTTGTTCTTTGCTCCGTATTCCAGCCCCGCATCTGACCTGAAGCCAGGAGGTAGAGCCGGGGGTGCGGTGGACCACAGAGGGTGTTTGTGGCTCCTGCCTCTGAGCTTTTGGGCAAGAGCACCGGAGGAGATGCCAGGCTTCTAAAGCAGAGGTGCCCCCCCCAGGCGGATTGTGGGAGCTGCCTCCTCTCTCTCAAACCCTGGGCCCGGCGGCTCCCACAGTGGGGTAGCGATGCTTCCATGGGGCGGACCTCAGCCTGCGGTTTTCATCTCGGCTATTGAAAGCAGGCAGGCCGGTTCTATGGAGCTTGTGGGGAGGGAAGCTTCCAGAGGGCTTCTTCTGGCTCTTTCTGGGCTGCTCACAGTCTGCCTTTCTCTCTGGCCGCACGTTCCCCTCCCCAAGAGTGATGCGCGTTGGTGTCCCGTGGCTCCTGCCCCAGAATTCTCTTTTCGTCTAGATAAGAGGGTGAAATCTGGACTGTTGTGAAACCTGTTTGTGCGTTAAAATGTTTGTACAACTTCTGATATACACAGCAAAGGAAGGTTTGCTGTATATATCAGAAGTACTGTGTACAGTTCTGGTCACCACCCCTCGAAAAGGATATTATAGCACTGGAAAAAGTGCACAAAGGGGCAACTAGAATGATAAAAGGGTTGGAACACTTTCCCTATGAAGAAAGGTTAAAGCGCTTGGGGCTCTTTTGCTTGGAGAAACGATGGCTGAGGGGGGACACGATCAATGTGCCCTCTAAGCTGTGGAGTCCTGTGAGCAAAAATTCTACTTTGTGAGCTACTGGCATTAAAGCTGTGAGCGAGCGATTTGGCTACTGCATCAACTGGTTGGCTCTGGAGCCATCCTTCCTGAGCTAAGACAAAAATAGGTGAGCTGGAGGCTAAAAAACTGAGCTAGCTCACATTAACTCAGCTTAGAGGGAACACTGGACACGATCGAGGTTTATGAGATTATGCATGGGATAGAGCAGGTAGAGAAAGAAGCACTTTTCTCCCTTTCATACAATACAAGAACCCGTGGGCACTCCATGAAACTGCTGAGCGGTCGGGTTAGAACAGATAAAAGGAAGTCCTTCTTCACCCAAAGAGTGATGAACACATGGAATTCACTGCCACAGGATGTGGCGGCAACTACAAGCATGGACGGCCTCAAGAGGGAATTACATAAACATATGGAACAGAGATCCATCAGTGGCTATTAGCCACAAGGTGTAGGTAGGAACTCTCAGTCTGAGGCCAAGTGATGCTCTGTATTCTTGGTGCTTGGGGAGGGCAAAAGTGGGAGGGCTCCTGGAGTTCTGGCCTCACTGCTGGACCTCCTGAGGGCACCTGGTATTTTTGGCCACTGAGTGACCGAATGTTGGACTGGATGGGCCATTGGCCTGATCCAACATTGGCTTCTCTTATGTTCTTATGTTTTCTGACTTCATAAACTACTCTTCCAAAGCTTTGGGTAGGATATAGTCTTTCAGGAGACCCGTGAAAGGACAGAATGCTGCTCCCCCCCCCCCACATTCTAATTAGAAGTAGTAACTGGCTGTTGGTTTTCGGGTGCCGAGGGAGCATCGGACGCATGCCAGGGTCTGGCTGTGGGACGGCCAAAACAGAATAGACACCCTGCCCCCCCCACCCCGTTCCTGCTCCTTCCGATCTCTTGGTACCCGGCCCTGGTTCCATGCGGTGCCTCTGCAGACTCTGTGCCAGCCCCTTCTCAGTCTGTCTTTCCTAAAAATGGGGAAGAAGGTACGGCTTGCACCAGGAGACAGGAGCAAAAGGAGGAGCGGTGAGGGTAGCTGATTTGACCGTTGACATCCCGACGCGTTTCACAACGAGCGTCATCCTCAAGGGATCTCAATCAGGAACTTCTCGAACTCCCTCCCTGGCGTTTCCCCGCTGGGCTCTTCCTACACCCTGCCCGGTCCGCTTCTTTCCTTTTGCAACCCGGCAAGAGAGCGGATTGCCTCACTCCAGTGATGTCACCCCGGGCAGCTTCAGTCCAGGATCCTGTCCGACCGGCTTGACAGATCCGCCGAGCCGGAAAGCAGACCGCTTCGGGTTCAGGCCTGGCGGTGCCCCGTCTGGCTTTCTGCTTGAGCCTCACCTGGACCTGGCTGAGGTTGGGGGGGGGGCGGTGAGGGTTCTCCCCTCTGGCAGGATCTACTCTTGCCAGTTCCCGTCCTTCCCTCGGTGCATCTCCCGGTCTCAGCACCACTCAGGTGGTTTCCATCTATTTCCTGTAGACTGGTTTACATAAGAACATAAGAGACGCCAATGTTGGATCAAGCCAAAGGCCCATCCAGTCCAACACTGTATCACACAGTGGCCAGAAATACCAGGTGCCATCAGGAGGTCCACCAGTGGGGCCAGGACACTAGAAGCCCTCCCACTGTTGCCCCCCCCCCCAAGCACCAAGAAGACAGAGCATCCCTTGCCCCAGAGCCCCTATCTATACCTTGTGGCTAATAGCCACCAATGGACCTCTGCTCCATATGCTTATCCAATTCCCTTTTGAAGCCGTCCATGCTTGTAGCCATCACCACTTCTTGTGGCAGTGAATTCCATGTGTTAATCACTCTTTGGGTGAAGAAGTACTTCCTTTTATCCATTCTAACCCAACCGCTCGGCAATTTCATTGAGCGCCCACAAGGAGTTCTTGTCTTGTGAGAAAGGGAGAAAAGTACCTCTTTCCCTACCTGCTCTTTCCCATGCATAATCTTATAAACCTCAATCATGTCACCCCTCAGTCGTCGTTTCTCCAAGCTAAAGAGCCCTTTAACCCTTTTAAGGTTTGGGTGCCTCAGGTGATTGGTGAGCCAGTAGCTGGCTTCTGACGTCCAGAGTCCCCTCCAGAAGCGGCACGTGGGCTCCCCTTCCGTGTCCTCCTGTCCCATCGCATGGTCATTCAAACGGCCGAGCCCTTGGCTGGAAAGCTGTGAGGCTGCTTGTGGTTTCTGCTTGGTGTGTGTCATTTGCCCGAAACTCTGGACCTGCATGTGGCTTCCTGAAGGACATTTCCCCCATGACTGGCCTCGCTCTGGAAGCTGGCAGTGGACTTGGGCCTGTGTCTCTGGGGCCAGAGAGCCAGGCTCCGATGCAGCCGGCCCTTTGGGGGCCCCTGTCTCTGCAGGCAGGGCCACTTCCCACACATGGTTCGAATGGCTGCCTTGCAGGATCAGGCCAGGGGAGGGGAAGGGAAGCATTAGTTTGGTGTCGTGGTTAAGTGCGCAGACTCTAATCTGGGAGAACCAGGTTTGATTCCCCACTCCTCCACCTGCACCTGCTGGGTGACCTTAGGCCAGTCACAAGTTCTTTCAGAGCTGTTCTCTGAAGGGCAGTTCTCGAGAGAGCTCTCTCAGCCCCACCTACCTCACCGGATGTCTGTTGTGGGGAGGGGAAGGGAAAGGAGATTGTAAGCCGCTCTGAGAGTCCTTCGGGTAGTGAAGGGCAGGGTATAAATCCAGTCTCCTCTTCTTCTACCTGTCTCTCAGTGGACTCTAGCAACTGCAGGGGAAGGGGGCATTGCTTGGTGAATTCTGCACAGGCAAGCACTGGTAGAGCAGGGTTACCGTCACCGAGCTTGAACTGGAAAAACGGGAACGTGGCAGACTGCGTCTCGCCTTGAAAAACAAGCAGCTCGGTGAAAAATGGCTGAGTGTGTCTTCCTACTACGGGAGGGTGTCTGAGGCTGTTCTCTGTGAGCCAGAGGGAATCCGTGTGGCTCCTGAGGGAGACCAGCCCATGCCAAGCCTCACTCTGTGGAACTCACTGCCCGTGGCCCCACGGGCACAGAGGGTTTTGAAAGGGGTCTAGACAGATTCATGGAGGAGAGGCCCATCGATGGCTGCCGGTCACGGTGAGGAAAGAGGACCTCCATATTCAGAGGCAGGAACAGAGATGTGAAGGCCCAGAAAAAAACTGGAAACATTTTTTGGGGGGGAAACAGTTTTCCCCCCATTTTTTTCCTGAAGCCTTTTTTGTTTTTTTTCGAAAAATTGAAAAAAGAAAAGGAAAAAAAATGATTATGGAACATTTTATTTTAACATGATGAATAAAATATTTTAGGACAAGGTGTTCAAATATTTTTCAAATCATTTCTAAAAATATGTATGGTATCAGATGGATCTAATTTCTGTGCACTGAGGACAAGCAAGTCCTAGGCTGCAAACTGAACTCTCCAATGCAAGAACAAGATGCATTTCTTCCTTTAGGAGGTGCTATTGTCACAAGAAAAGAAAAAGGTTTCAGTTTTGTGTTTGCATGTGGGTGGGTATTCTGTTTGTAATCATTGTTTGGATACACTATATTTTTAATATGCTGGTTGAGATCATTTCATGCCAAGTAAAAATGTCCATAGTCATATTTTATGTTCCTAAAGTAACAGAATGACTTTCAATCTGGAAAAGAAAAAAGAAGTGCTAATGTAGCATTTTTTTCAATTTTTCCGAAAATTCCCGTTTTGTTCTGGGGAGAAAAAAGCGGGGTTTTTTCTGAGCTTCAAAATTTCCAGAAATTTTACACCTCTAGGCAGGAAGCCTCTGAAATCCAGTGACAGGAGACAACGCCAGCTAGGCCTCGGCCTCAGTGCCCTGCTTGTGGACCTTCTAGGGTAGCAGGCAGTGTTCCCTCTAAGCTGAGTTAGTGTGAGCCAGCTCACAGTTTTTTAGCCTCCGGCTCACACATTTTTGTCTTAGCTCAGGAAGGAGGGCTCCCGAGCAAACTGATTTATGCAGTAGCCAAATTGTTCGCTCACACCTTTAATGCCAGTAGCTCACAAAGTAGAATTTTTGCTCACAAGACTCCACAGCTTAGAGGGAACATTGGAGGTTGTACGTATGAAACAGTGTGCTTGGCTAGATGGACCGCTGGTCTGATCCAGTAGCGCTTCTCTTATGGATTGCCGCCCTCTGGATGGATGCTGGGACTGATTCCGTGATGATTACGGGGCTTAGACCTGAGCTTCCACTGGACCAGATCGTCGAGCATGGCTGGGGTGGGGGAGAGGGGGAGAGACCTGATCTTCCGGCTGGCTTTGGGAGCTTGGGGATTCAGGGGCACCCCCCCCCCATAGCCTGAGCCCATTAGAACTTGGAAGCGAAGCAGCATTGGACACAATTAGTACTTGGGTGGAAGACCCCCAGCAAAGTCCAGGGCTGCTGCTGCAGTTTGAGGTCAACCCCACGGAAGCTTTGTCAACCCACTGTGGGAGTTGCTGGCCTCGGGTTTGAGGAAGGCAACGGCAAGCCACCTCTGCTCCTCTCTCACCTGGAGCGTCCCGTGGACGGGGTTGCCACAAGTCAGTTGCGACTCAACAGCACGCTCTTCTTGACACCTGTGGGGCAGGGCTGGGTCGATGCCTGTCCCACTTGCTCTGCTTTTTCCTCGAATCACCTTGCCCCCCTGATGCACACTAAATCCGAAAACCAAGAGCGCAGACTTGGGATTGCAACGGAGGCAGCTGCACCCACCTGGGCCCAGGGCTCCCGAGTCCCTGCTTCCGTCAGTCCCTGCAAGCACCTCAAGGCACCTGGCAGCAGGGGGTGCAGAATCATAGAACCCTAGAGTTGGAAGGGACCTCCAGGGTCATCTAGTCCAGCCCCCTGCACAAGGCAGGAGATTCACAAATACCCTCCCCCTCCACACCTGCAGAGACTGCTGTTCCACGCCATGACAAAATAACTTCCAGGATTGCTTCCTGACCCCAAAGTGGCAATCAGCATTTAAGAACGGGCCACGAGAACTAAGCACGGAGGCAACCCTTCCTGCCCTCTTCCTCATGATCTGCCTAAGTTCACAGAATCCGCATTGCTGTCAGATGGCCATCTGGCCTCTGCTTAAAAACCTCCCAAGAAGGAGAGCCCACCACCTCCCGAGGAAGCCTGTCCCACTGAGGAACCGCCCTGACTGTCACGAAGTTCTTCCTCATGTTAAGCTGAAAACTCTTCTGATTTAATTTCAACCCGTTGGTTCTGGTCCGGCCTTCTGGTGCAACAGAAAACAGCTCCGCCCCATCCTCTATAGGACAGCCCTCCAAGTACTTGAAGACGGTGATAATCTCACCTCTCAGTCCTCTCCTCTCCAGGCTCAACATACCCAGCTCCTTCAACCTTTCCTCATAGGACTCTTCGTTGCTCTCCTCTGGGCACGTTCCAGCTTGTCTATATCCTTCTTAAATTGTGGTGCCCAAAACTGAACACAATACTCTAGGTGAGGTCTAACCAGAGCAGCGTAAAGTGGTACCATCACATCTTGTGATCTGGACATTATACTTCTGTTGATACAGCCCAAAATGGCATTTGCCTTTTTAGCAGCTGCATCACACTGCTGACTCGTGTTCACTGTATGGTCTACTAAGACCCCTAGATCCTTTTCACACATACTACTGCCAAGACAAGTCTCCCCCAACCTATAATTATGCATTTAATTTTTCCTACCTAAATGCAGAACTTTACATTTATCCCCATTGAAATTCACTAAATTTCTTTGAGCCCAGTTTTCCAGCCTGTCAAGATCATCCAGGACCCCGACTCTGTCTTCTACTGTATTTGCTACCCCTCCCAATTTAGTATCATCTGCAAATTTAATAAGCATTCCCTCTATCCCTACATCCAAATCACTGATCAAGATGTTGAACAAAACTGGTCCCAGGACAGATCCTTGAGGCACTCCACTTGTCACTCCTCTCCAAGAGGACGAGGAAACATTCACAAGCACTCTTTGGGTGCGATCTGTCAACTAGTTACAGATCCACCTAACAGTCCAAAGCTAGGATCCAAACCACATTTTTCCAGTTCGTAAAAAAGTATATTATGTGGAACCTTATCAAAAGCCTTACTAAAATCATGATAAACTATGTCTACAGCATTCCCCTCATCCAGCAAGGTAGTAACTTTCTGAGAAAAAGAGATAAGGTTAGTCAGAAGGAGACCTCCATCCTCCTGAGACCCTGGAGAGCCTCTGCCAGTCTGAGGAGACAACGAAGGACCAAAGGTCTGATTCAGCTTTGTGTGTGTTTCACAAAGCTTGGTGCACGAATGGAGAAAGAGACGGAGGAGGCCTTTTCCGGTCCTTGGAGATGGACTCGTGACGGGGTGGGGGTGTTGGATGTCCCACAGGGTGTGTTCCACCACGTTAATGGCACAGCTTCCACAAAGCCCCGGGGATGGTCTTTGCCTTGCATGAAGAGATCCCTCCCCCTCCCCCACTGATTCTGCCACAGAAGCGAATGCTTCCAGAAGACAATAGACAGTCCTGTTTGTTCCCAGATACACAATATTGGCTATTATGCGTGGAAATGAGTCCAGCCGTTCTCTTTGCTCCCCCGGCCCAGGCTGGTCCGCTGCACAAAAGCCGCTTTGAGGGCCCGGAGTAGAACTGCTTCTCGTGGGCCTTTCTGTCACTGGATGCCCTGCCGCCATTTAGCAATGCAGGCTGGTTTTAAATCCAATTGGTCAGCCGTGTTGGTCTGAAGCAGTACAACAAATTTAGAGTCCAATGGCACCTTTAAGACCAAGAAAGGTTTATTCAAGGCAGGGGTCATTTCCTGCAGGAGCGCACAGGAGCAGAGCTCCGGCAGTAAAGAGCCCAAGGGGCGGGCACATGCAACAAGCCCCACCCCCTGCTCCCAGCAGCCCTCAGAGTAAGAAGCAGCCAGGTAAGCTGCAGAGCCCCCCACGGTCCAAAACAGTCCAGTGGCACCTTTAAGACCACGTTTTATTCAGGTACAAGCTCTTCCTCCTCTGTGAGGACAGATCTGCACATCCGTCCCCCCAATAGCTAGCAATCCAAAAAAGTCCAGTGGAGCCTGAGCGGTGGGTGTTGCCCTCTGACACACTTCTGGTGATGTAAGGGGGTGTGGCCTATGCAAATGAGTTATGCTAATGAGCTCCTGCACCTCTTTTTCAACTAAATGACCCCTGACAAGGTATGGCCTTTTGTGTGCCTGCACACAAAAGCTCATACCTTGATGAAACCTTTGTTGGTCTTAAAGGTGCCTGACTGGACTCTAAATTTGTTAGACTGTTTTTAAAAACATTCTCCAAGTACCTGATAGCGTTGCAGGATGCAGTGAGCTGTTGAGGCATTGCAGAGATGGAGAACTGTGTCCACGTGTAGAAACTCATCGAGCCTGGGAATATTTCTGAAGCGCTTAGAGGTACTCCTGCTGGGGCTGTCATTTTGAGGGCTTGGGTGCCACAAGTGAAAGCCCTTCTTTGTGTTTGGGTGAGGGGGTGAAAAATGTCTGCAGTGCACACGTCGGTACTTACTTGTGCCACCCTCAAGGCCAGTGGGAGAAAAGATAGCGGGCAGACACCCCTGCATCCTGCCTCACCGAGAACACTGGGGAAGGGCTGTGGCTCTCTGGAAGATCCTCTGCTTGGCATGCAGAAGGTCCCAGGTTCAATCCCCAGCATCTCCAGTTGAAAGGACCAGGCAGGAGGTGATGTGTGAAAGGCCTCCATCGACCTGAGACCCCTGAGGATATGGAGACGGGGCGTGGCTCAGCAGTAGTGCATCTTCTTGGCATGCAGAAGGTACAGGTTCAATCCCCGGCGTCTCCAATTTTTTTAAAAAAGATCAAGTGGGAGGTGCTGTGAAAGACCTCCGCCTGAGACCCAGTCTGAGTTGACAAGACTGACCTTGATGGAAGGTCTGATGCCGTGTAAGGTAGCTCCGTGTGTGTGCTCATGTGTGTGTGTGTGTGAACACCCCTCACACCCCTTTAAACACCTGCTAAAATTATTTTGTGATTAATGTTTGTATGTCTTAAAATGTCTGTTCAGCTCCTTTGGGAGCCGCTAGTTTTGGCTGGAAAGCCGCCGGGCGGAAGATACGAGCAGGTCTGGGGGGAGGCGGCGTCTCCATTCCCGGGGACTGTGATATTGTGCGGGTGGCCCGATCATCCTGCCCCCCTTGCATCGTGTTTCTCGCTTCGTCACGTCTGTGCACTTTCCTTTCTTCCAAAGGCGGAGGCCAGCACACCTTTGCCAGGCCAGTTTCAGTCTCTCCCGCCTCCGCCGCACTCCTGCAGTGTCAGTTGAGGCTGCGGGAAGCGGACTGGCCCAAGGTCACAGTGGAGGGTGGATCCCAGCCCGGCTCTCTCGGGTCCTGTCTGCTACATCTTGCTCATTCATGCTCAAACTGATCCAAGTGGTGCTGCTCAGGAACGGAAATCAATAGCAGCGCAAAGGCCATTATCAGGAGGCTTTCTGTGGCACCAGAGTCAGGGCGTGCTGGTACTTCAGTGTGTTCGGGGAACCCCAAAAGGTCAGCAAGGCCCCAAACCCCCGTGCGCATGCTCCAGTCCAGCCCAAATTGGGTCCTGTCCCATTGGCCTGTAATGGGGAAGGGACTGGTTAAGTGCACGGACTCTAATCTGGGAGAACCGGGTTTGATTCCCCCACTCCTCCACTTGCAGCTGCTGGGTGACCTTGGGCAAGCCATAGTTCTGTCAGAGCTGTCCTTGAAAAAGAGCCGTTTCTGTCAGAGCTCTCTCAGCCCCACCGACCTCACAGGGTGTCTGTTGTGGGGGAGGGGAAGGGGAAGGAGTTTGTAAGCCGCTCTGAGACTCCGAGTGAAGGGCAGGGTATAAATCCTATCTCTTCTCCTTGGGTCAGTCACAAGTTCTCTCAGAGCTGTTCTCTCAAGGGCAGTTCTGTCAGAGCTCTCTCAGCCCCACCGACCTCACAGGGTGTCCGTTGTGGGGAGGGGAAGGGAAAGGAGATTGTAAGCCGCTCTGAGACTCCGAGTGGTATATAAATCCAATCTCCTCGCTCTCTTCTCTTTTAGATTGCTTGGGGACCCCAATTGTGTACGCTCCCGTCAAAGCCGACCTAGCCGGGAACATTAAGGTAGGTGAGCTCTGCCGCCTTTGAGCGATGGGCAGGCGGGTGATGGGGAGCCGATCTCTGCTTCAGCACCCAAGTTGTGTGTGTGTGTGTGTGTGTGTAGCGTGCATCTCTGAGGCTGGCGCCCAAACAGGCCGTGGCTGCCTCCCCTCGTGACAGGCGGGTGCGTTCTGCTGCAAATGGTCCTCCCTTCCCATGCGCTCCTTTAGCTTCACAGCGCTTGGGTGCCGGGGGGCGGGAAGAGGCCGGGTGGTAGGACTGGCCCCAGAGGGACTCCTTCCCACTCCTGTGGCAGTCGAGGAGGCATCAAGAGCAATTTTAGGCCGACTTATTCTGTTTGGTTCCCTTTCAGAAAATCCGAGCTGTTTATGAGACGAACCCGACCAAGTTTAAAACGCTGCAGAACATCCTGGAAGCGGAGAAGGAGATGTATGGCTCCGCTTGGCCAAAAGTTGGGGCCACTTTGGCACTCATGTGGCTGAAAAGGTGACGCGGAGACCTTCTTGTGCTTTTCTCTTGGGGGGGGGGTGTTAAGTGGCAGCTGATGCTGAAGTGGTGCGAAAAGCCTACTGATCTCTGGACAGACTTCCCCTGGCGCCAGAAGCAGCGCAGAGAGGGCCCCCGGCATGCCTGGGATCCCGCCGTTGGTTTGTTTTATTTATTAGATTTTAAAAACCACTGCTGCTCACCCAAAGGGACTCACGGCGACTTACAACGCTTAAGCAATGTCATAACAAAGAAGTTAAAACCCTCCAAAACGAAGATAATATGTGTGATCTATTTTATTATTTGTATTTTATTTAGTTATTAGATTTTTCTTTTTTAGTCGCCGCTCACCCGAAGGGTCTCGCCGGTGACTTACGGCATTAAAACCAATAAGGTCAAACAACATAAGAATGAGCAACAAATATAAAATCTTAACATTAAAATAGTAAATTATCAAAAAATGTGGCCATCACCATTCCACTATTAAAACAGCCCAAACAGGCCAACCTAAACAATTCGGCCTTGCATGCCCTGCAGAAACGTCTTCCTCATCCAGAGAGTGATTAACACATGGAATTCACTGCCACAGGAAGTGGTGGCGGCTACAAGCATGGACGGCTTCAAGAGGGAATTAGATAAGCATATGGAGCAGAAGTCCATCAGTGGCTACTAGCCACAAGGTGTAGATAGGAACTCTCAGTCTGGGGCAAGGGATGCTCTGTATTCTTAGTGCTTGGGGGGGGGGCAACAGTGGGAGGGCTTCTAGTGTCCTGGCCCCACTGCTGGACCTCCTGAGGGCACCTGGTCTTTTTGGCCACTGTGTGACACAGAGTGTTGGACTGGAATGGCCACTGGCCTGATCCAACAGTGGCTTCTCTTATGTTCTTATAGGAACTCTCAGTCTGGGGCAAGGGATGCTCTGTATTCTTAGTACTTGGGGGGGGGGCAACAGTGGGGGGGGCTTCTAGTGTCCTGGCCCCACTGCTGGAACTCCTGATGGCACCTGGTATTTTTGGCCACCGTGTGACACAGAGTGTTGGACTGGAGGGGCCATTGGCCTGATCCAACACTGGCTTCTCTTATGTTCTCTTATGTTCTTAACTCAGCAAGTCCGGCAGGGCACAGGAGTAATCCAAGAGTGCCTTCCACAGGGTAGGGGCCATCACTGAGGAAGCCCTTCCCCTGGTGACAGCTAGCCAAGCCAAGCCACCCTGGGGCCAGGCACCTGCAGGAGGTCCCCGGACGATGACCGAAGGGAGCATGGGGGGCCGGCATGGGAGAGGCGGCCCCGTAGGTATGAGGGTCCCAGATTGGTTAGGGCTTTACAAGTTGACACCAACACCTTGAAATGGATCTGGAGGCTAATTGGTAGCCACCAGTGCAGCTGCTGCAGAGCTGGAGTTGTACGAGCTGACCCCAGGGTTCCGGTCAGCAGCCCGGCAGCTGCATTCCGGACCACCCTGCAGTTTCCAAAGCGTTTTCGGGAGCGCCCGATACAGAGCAGACTGCACTAGGCCGGTCTGGAAGTGACGTTTGCATGGCAAAGGTCTGACCCAGACAAATAGGGAGCCAGCTGGTGAGTTCAGGCACAGCCTGGGAAAACAAGCCTTTCCGGAGAGACTTTCTGGGAAACAACCCTGCATGGGTAGACCAGCTTACCTGGGAGAAGGTGCATTTGCTGCCTCCTCCTCCTCCATGTGGACAGTGAGGATGAGAGACGGTCTGTGGCTCTTTCCTCCTTCCTGGGCGTGGGGCTCACTGGCTGTTTGGGGACAAGCGAGAGCTGGGGGAGGGGGCCAGCTTTTCCTGGGCCCTGCTCTCTTCCACGTCGCCTGACCTTGTTCTGTCTCCCTCCCTGCCTGGCACAGGGGCCTGAAGTTCATCCAGGTGCTGATGCAGAGCCTCTGTGACGGCGAGAGGGACGAGGAGAACCCCAACCTCATCCGGGTCAATGCCACCAAGGCCTACGAGATGGCCCTGCGGAAGTACCACGGCTGGATCCTGCAGAAGCTCTTCTTGGTGAGTCCCCAAAGGAGGGCTGTGCTGAGCCAGACCGGGGGAGGGGGGGCATTGGACTTTGTAGCCCCTGCCCCCCCGGTGGTTGCCGTGGGCACTGAGGACATGTGTGGGTGAGGCTCAGTGGCATAGGCCAGGGTTTCCCAGCCCTTTTGGGCCCGTGGGCACCTTTCACATTCTGTCACAGGGTGGTGGGCACATCAACTGAGTGGCTGCCACCACCCTATTCCAGCTTCGAGTAAAAGTTCCTTGCAAGTACTCTCTCTCTGGGAGAGTACTTAGACCAATGAAAATGTCTAGAAAAAGCAAAGGGAAGAGCTGGACGAGCGGAGCTACAGCGCGTGCGTCTGCTTTCGACCAGCCTGGAACCGGATCTCTCCAACGTGGCCTGCCGATACTAAAGAACTTCCAGTATTTTAAAGATTTTGATAAAGTAATTAGGCAATTTATTTGGTATCCAAAAAAAGGAAGAATAAAGTGGAAAGCACTTCAAGATAAAAAAGAGAGAGGCGGTTTTGGGTTACCCAACTGGGACTTATACTATCAAGCGGCGGCACAACTTGGATTAAAGATTGGATTCTACTAGAAAAACCAAGACTGCTAAATTTAGAAGGGCATGATCTGAAAATGGGTTGGCATGCTTACGTTTGGTACGAACAGAGTGGCTGCCACAGGAAGGAGAGCCAACCACAAAAGGGCTGCTAGAGGGCGGGGAGGCCACCACCAAGTGTCAGAAGTGTCAGAGTGCTATGCGTACCTCTAGTGGTAAATGCTGTTTAATAGGATGCCAGTCAGGAGCCCAGGGGGGCAAAAGCCCCACCTCACCTAATCCCAGTTTCTAAAACCACTTAGAAGGACAGAAGTAAACGAAACGTAAGAAATAACTGGTCACTATTTTATGACTGGGTAGAAAGAATCCTCAAGGATCAAGAACAAACTCCAACTTGAACTATCGAAAATTAGACGCTTAACAGGAAACATAACAGAATATGTCAGCAATGAAGTGATACTAATCTTAGTAATTCTACAAAGAAGCAGAACTGGAAACAAAGAATTAAGACTGAAAATATGTAACAGCTGTTATACAGATTTGATGAAATGTTCCTTTATGTCGTGTCCCACACCCTGTACCCTTCCCACTCTTATATTTCCTTTCCCATAATATATCAAAACAATAATAATAAAAAAAATTTAAGCTCCAGGCAAGTTGTTGGCTGGCGCCCAGGGGCACCAGGTTGGGGACTATTGGCCTAAGCCATCCTCACTCTTTGGCAGTCTCAGAATTCCACTGTTGAGCAAAGAGGTTTGTGTTTTGGCTGGCAGTGCTGACAGAAGCCATCGGAGACAAGTTCTCTGTGTGTGAATCTAGACCAGATCAATATTTACCCCACAGGGCGAAAGTATTCTGCACTCCTGGGGGGGCGGTTGTCATATGCAATGCTCCCTCTAAGCTGTGAAGACTTGTGAGCAAAAATTCTGCTTTGTGAGCTACTGGCATTAAAGTTGTGAGCAGGTGATTTGGCTGCTGCATAAATTAGTTTGCTCTGGAGCCGTTCTTCCTGAACAAAGACAAAATGTGTGAGCCAGAGACTAAAAAACGGTGAGCTGGCTCACTCTAACTCAGCTTATAGGGAACACTGGTCATATGACCTGTATAATGTCTTAATTGTGTGCACTTTTGCTTACTTCACATACATGTTCTAGTCCCGGGCAGAGCTAAAGCAAACCACGGAAACGCCTGGATGGCCGTTGCACCCCTCCCACTCCGCTGCCTCCTGAGTTGGCGTCCAGCGTAACCCTCACGCTGACTAGAATTCCCAGAATGCTTAATCTTGTGCCATCCATGCATGTGCATGTTTACCTGGCCCCTACCATCCAGTGGCAGTGAGTTCCACAGCTGCAATGAATTGTACAAACCCACAGCTCCCCTCCCTGCTTGCCAAACCAGTCCACCTAACCATTTCATTTGAAGATCCTGAAGGCTGTGTGGGGTGGAGCTAGTCTGGTGTAGTGGTTAAGTGCGTGGACTCTAATCTGGGAGGACCAGGTTTGATTCCCCACTCCTCCACTTGCACCTGCTGGATGACCTTGGGCAAGCCACAGTTCTGTCAGAGCTGTTCTTGAAAAAGAGCCGTTTCTGTCAAGAGCTCTCTCAGCCCCACCTACCTCACAGGGTGTCTGTTGTGGGGAGGGGAAGGGAAAGGAGTTTGTAAGCCGCTCTGAGACACCTTTGGGTAATGAAGGGCGGGGTATAAATCCAATCTCCTCTTCTTCTTCTTCTTCTTCATACAGATGGAAATAAATAAACTGGATCCTACAGTTACATTTAGGATAACACATGAAGCTTCCTTATACTGAATCAGACCATTGGTCCATCAGTGTCAATATTGTCTCCTTATACTGGCAGTAGCTCTCCAGGGTCTCAGATGGAGGTCTTCGGAAATGAGGAATAGACCAACATCTATGCACCTTACAACAAAAGTGGACATGCGGTCTCACTTGCCATGTAGAATCGGTACCCGGTGCTGCCAGGCAATAGATTGTCATAATTATCGGGGGGGTGGGGGACACGGAATAACCCTATGTCTTTTTGTAGCATCTTTTGGGGTCTGATCCTGTGCAGGTGATTTAGGGCTATCCTCACTTTGCCCGTCTTGTGAATCCGCTCCAATCCGGGGGGGGCGGGGGGCTGGGCTAGCCCTGTGCAGGTGTGTCGAGGGATCCTGACCGGGTTTTCTCTCCCCCTCCACAACCGCAGGGCTCTGTGTACGCTCTCCCCTACAAATCGGATTTGCTGAAAGCCTTAGAGATGGGCAAGGAAGTGAAAGAGGAGGAGACCCTGGAGAAGATCCACCAGTTTCTAACGAGAGTGACGCCCATCCTGGACGCCATTTACGAGATGTACACCAAGATGAACGCCGAGCTGAACTATAAGGCCTGAGTGTGGGCCCTCCCCGTCTCAGCCGGGCACGGAGGAGGAGGGAGGAGGCCTCCCGCTTTCCTCTGGCAAGGCCACCAAGGTCACTGTGAGCCCTCGGCTGGGCCTGGACTGCCCTTCCCCAGGATTGCCTTTCCCACTCGAGCAGCAGCAGCATCGGGCTTTCCCCGCGGTCTCTTTGGATCTTCCTGAAAGAGCTGCCCCCTCTCCCTTCAAGAGCCAGAGCTCAAGAACTCTTTTCGTAGCCTTTACCTAGTAGATTTATTTAAAAACTGGTCTTGGGGAAGCAAGGGGGTGTCTGGGGAGAACACTTAGCAAAGGGGCACCGTATCCTTGCCTTAATCTCTTTTTCCAGCAAGACTGTCTCTTCCTCTAACCTCTGTATGTTTGGGCTGCCCGAGAAGGTCAATGCACAACGGCCTTGTCTGGAGGCATCTGGGAGCTTCCCTTTGGAGCCTCGTCGAGTGTGCGACAAGCAGACCTTTCTCCAGACAGAGGGGTGTGTGGGAGTGTGTGTGTGCGTGGTCCGCAGGAACCAGCCCTCGGACCTTTCCGAAGTGACGTGCTTAACCTCCTGGGAGTCCAAATGGGTCTCTCCTCTTCAGGGATAACTGGCTCCGGCTGAAAACTACCTGTCATTTTTACCTGTCCGTTTTTAAGAGATGCTCTTTTTTCCGAGATGCGAGAACCGTTCGAGGCCTTCGGAAGTGGTCTTCTGCCCACCAGAGCCTTACTGTTTTATTTTTGGAGTAGCAATGTTGTGGGGTGGGGGGGAAACAAAGAATAAAGTCTAATGAGGGCATGTAGATGGCTGTGTCTTGGAATTTATGTGTGGAATTCGCTCCGTCTGCAGAAGACAACAGTTTGCCAGTCGCCATACAGTATTAAAACACCCAGATGCCCAGTCTAGTCTGGGAGAACCAGGTTTGATTCCCCACTCCTCCTCCACTCACACCTGCTGGATGACCTTGGGCAAGCCACAGTTCTGTCAGAGCTGTTCTTGAAAAAGAGCAGTTTCTCTCAGAGCTCTCTCAGCCCCACCTACCTTACAGGGGGTGGCTGTTGTGGGGAGGGGAAGGGAAAGAAGTTTGCAAGCCGCTCTGAGACTCCTTTGGGTAGTGAAGGGCAGGGCATAAATCCAATCTCCTCTTCTTCTCCTCTCAGCTGTTCTCTCAAGGGCAGTCCTCGAAAGAGCTCTCTCAGCCCCACCTACCCCACAGGGTGTCTGTGGTGGGGAGGGGAAGGGAAAGGAGTTTGTCAGCCGCTCTGAGACTCCGAGTGAAGGGGGGGGCATAAATCCAATCTCGCTCTTCTTCTGTCTTCTGGGCAGCTCTCCCTCTGGAGAGCTTGGGAGCTGGTGTTCTGCAGTTGCAGAAGGTGGTGTCAGGTATGCATCTCAGCTTCCCAAAGGTCCTGGGTGATTTTACTTTTAAAAGCCCAGTCTGGCCCTGATGACTTATTTAATTTTGTTCTTTGTGGTCGATGGTTCTCACTGGGATTCTAGGCAGATTACACAGAGTGAGTCAAGAAAATCGACAGGACGGGACGTTCAATAAACAGTGCAATAGGATTTGGGTTGTAGAACCAACCAGGGATTTTAAAAAACAAAACGGAAGCAAAGCAAATTGTCAACATGACACAATGTATATAAGGTTTCCCTTGCTCAAAAGCTAGTTGAATCCAGCTCTAGGGATGCGGTGCTCATTTCCGTTTCCAAGCCGAAGAGCCAGCGCTGTCTGAAGACTTCTCCATGGTCACATGGCCGGCATGTCTAACTGCCGAGGCACATGGAACGCTGTTACCTTCCCACCGAAGGGGTACCTGTTTACCTACTTGCAATTTCTTGCTTTCAAACTGCTAGGTTGGCAGAAGATGGGGCCAGAGACGGGAGCTCACTCCGTCATGCGGCACTCAGGTCTCGAACTGCCGAGCTACCAACCTTCCAGTCTGCAGCTCAGTGACTTAACCTCTGAGCCACCGCAGCCCCTCAGATGTATATAGTGGGATCTAATTTACAGCTACCTCAGCACAGTAGTATAGACCACAGTCCCTAAGGATTTCTCCTGAACCATTATTGTTAGGCTATGCTAAGAACATCAGAAGTGCTCTGCTTGATCTGACCAGTGAGGGTCCATCTAGTCCAGCAGCCCGCCTCGTTGCACATTGGCCAAACAGTTTCTCTAGATGGCTGACAACAGAGCGCAGAGGCCGAGGTCTTCCCCTGATGTTGCCTCCAGGCCCTGGGATTCAGAGGTGGACTGCGGCTGTATGTGGGGGTTGAAGGGGTATTGGGTTAGCTGAGCGCTCAAGGCGCTCAACACAGCAGAGTCTCTCTGGCTTGTGTGTGTGTGTGTGTGCTGCCAAGAGACAAAGTTACACACAGAGCCTCTTTTATCTCTGCAAAACTAATATGAGTCCTTTCTTGTAAGGAACTCCATTTTGGGCAAGATTGGAGCAGGATTCTAATCTAGTCTAACTAGCTAGGATGGATGGAGAAGATGCCTGTCCTGCCCACCTGATGCCAGAAAGGAGAAGAGTGCAGAGAGGTGTCAGTTGGAAGGAAGATTCCCTGAGGAGGAGGAGGAGGAGAAGAGATTGGATTTATACCCCGCCCTTCACTACCCAAAGGAGTCTCAGAGCGGCTTACAGACTCCTTCCCACAACAGACACCCTGGGAGATAGGCGGGGCCAAGAGAGCTCTGACAGAAACTGCTCTTTTTTTCAAGAACAGCTCTGACATAAGAACATAAGAGATGCCAATGTTGGATCAGGCCAAAGGCCCATCCAGTCCAACACTCTGTATCCCACAGTGGCCAGAAATACCAGTGCCATCAGGAGGTCCACCAGTGGGGCCAGGACATTAGAAGCCCTCCCACTGTTGACCTCCCCCCCCAAGCACCAAGATGACAGAGCATCACTTGCCCCAGAGTCCCTATCTATACCTTGTGGCTAATAGCCACTGATGGACCTCTGCTCCATATGCTTATCTAATTCCCTTTTGAAGCCGTCCATGCTTGTAGCCATCACCACTTCCTGTGGCAGTGAATCCCAAGTGTTAATCACTCTTTGGGTGAAGATGTACTTCCTCTTATCTGTTCTAACCCGACCGCTCAGCAATTTCATGGAGTGCCCACGAGTTCTTGTATTGTGAGAAAGGGAGAAAAGTACCTCTTTCTCTACCTGCTCTTTCCCATGCATAATCTTATAAACCTCAATCATATCACCCCTCAGTCGTCGTTTCTCCAAGCTAAAGAACCCTAAGCGCCTTAACCTTTCCTCATAGGGAAAGTGTTCCAACCCTTTTATCATTCGAGTTGCCCTTTTCTGCACTTTTTCCAAAGCTATAATATCCTTTTTAAGGTGTGGTGACCAGAATTGCACACAGTATTCCAAATGAGGTCGCACCATTGATTTATATAGGGGCATTATGATATTGGCTGATCTGTTTTCAATACCCTTCCTAATAATCCCCAGCATAGCATTGGCCTTCTTTATTGCAGTCACACACTGTCTCGACATTTTCAGTCAGTTATCTACTACAACTCCAAGATCTCTCTCTTGATCAGTCTCTGCCAGAACTACGGCTTGCCCAAAGTCATCCAGCAGCTGCAAGTGGAGGAGTGGGGAATCAAACCCGGTTCTCCCAAATTGGAGTCCGCACACTTAACCACGACACCAAACTGACTGCAGCAATCTACACATCCAAGGGATAGTATCAGAGCAGTAAAAGGGAAGATTGATCAGGGTCCAGGCCTCTGTATCTCTCTGACTCTCTATAGTCCCCCTCTGAAGCCTGAGGCTAAGAGGCAGCGCAAAGTCCTTCACTTCCAACAGAGGTTCCCGTTAGTCACTGTGCCTTAGTAGCCACTGATCGACTCTATCCTGCACGAATCTGTCTCTTACAGCCGTCTGTGCCGGTGGCCGTCACTACATCCTCTGGCAGTGAATCCCACATTTTAATCATTTGTTGTGTAAGGACATATTTCCTTTTGTCCTCCTGTGCTGGATGCGAGAGAGCAATGTGTGCGGAAACCAAATGGGTCACCAGAGAAGATTAGCGGGAGTAGAAGACTCCCATTATGTAGAATAACAACAATGGCAGAACAAATTGCCCAAAAGAAGAGAAGAGGCGGCCGCTTCCTAAGCTGCTTAACTCGTACAAACTGCAGAACTGACCTTCTTGTCGGTGAATTGCTTGGGGGGCGGGGAGAGAAGCCATGTGCTTGTTTAGCGGCCCCACATTTTGTCTATTAACTAAAGTTCACCCAGCTTTTTTTTTGGGGGGGGTGTCCCCAAGAAAACCCTATCCTGGTGATAACCACACCATGTCTGACCCCAATGTTGTCAAAGGGTTTTTCTCCCTGGATGTGGAGCCAGGAACTTGTGGCTGCTGAGGAAAGAAGAGGAGGAGGAGATTGGATTTATGCCCCGCCCTCCACTTGGAGTCTCAGAGCAGCTTAAGAACTCCTTTCTCTTCTCCTCCGCACAACAGACACCCTGTGAGCCAGGCAGGGCTGAGAGAGCTCCTGACAGAACTGTTCTTGAGAGAACAGCTCTGAGAGAACTGTGGCTTGCCCAGGGTCATCCAGCAGCTGCAAGTGGAGGAGTGGGGAATCAAACCTGGTTCTCCCAGAGTCGAAACCGGCTTTCTTCCCCCCCAACACACACCAAGCTACTTCCCCACACACACACCAAGAAGAGACATCCTCCCTCCCAAATCCATTCATGCCAGTGGTTGTTTCAGTATCTTAGCAGCACTGGATTATACATGGCAAGTAAGACCGTGCAGGCCCTTCTCTTGTAAGGCACACAGATGCCGGTCCATCCCTCAGCTCCTACAACAAATCCCGGCCCTGCCTAAAACTGCCAAAACTAAGTGAACCTTTTTGCAGGCGGCCACAGCAACTGTGTTGAAGCCTGTGCCCAAGGAATGCCGCTTGCCCTCATTGGCCACTGGCCACAGATGGGCCCAGCCTGCCCCTCATTTTCAGGGGCTGCCGTCTGGCCTCCTAGATGCCACCTCTGGAGAAGAAACCGTCAATGATGCAGCCGCCTCCCTGACCCCGGGGCTCAGCAGTAAGCCCTTATGGGCAGTGTTCCCTCTAAACTGAGTTAGTGTGAGCTAGCTCACAGTTTTTTAGGCTCCGGCTCACACATTTTTGTCAGCTCAGGAAGGAGGGCTCCAGAGCAATCTAATTTCTGCAGTAGCCAAATTGCTTGCTCACAACTTTAATGCCACTAGCTCAGAAAGTAGAATTTTTGCTCACAGGACTCCATAGCTTAGAAGGAGCATTGCTTATGGGTGTGGGGTGGTGGTGGCTTTAGCTCCCACCCCCCCGTGTTCCCTTACCAAAATGGCTCTAGTAAACCTGGATGCTTAGCAGGAAGAACAGTTCGATTTGAGTCCAGTAGCACCTTAAAGGGGCCGCGGTGGCTCAGAGGTTAAGACACTGAGCTGCAGACTGGAAGGTCAGTAGTTCAGCAGTTCGAAACCCAAGTGCCGCGTGACGGAGTGAGCTCCCGTCTCTGGCCCCAGCTCCTGCCAACCTAGGAGTTTGAAAGCAAGACATTGCAAGGAGATAAATAGGTACCACTTCAGAGGGAAGGTAACAGCGTTCCGTGCGTCTCGGCGTTTAGTCACGCCGGCCACATGATCATGGAAATGTCTTCGGACAGCGCTGGCTCTTCGGCTTGGAAACGGAGATGAGCATCGCATCCCTAGAGTCGGATTTGACTGGCTTTCAAGCAAGGGAAACCATGACCTTGACCTTTTAGCACCTTAAAGAGACCAGCAAGGGTTTCAGGGTCTGGAGGACTTTTGAGAGTCAACACTCCCTTCATCTGACCCGGTTCTACTCCTCTCTGATGAAGGGAGCTTTGAGTCTCCAAAACTCAGACCCTGAAACTCTTGCTCTGCTCTCAAAGGGGCTGCTGGAGGAACCCGAATCTACAAGTTTCACTGCAGACCGACAGGGCAGAAAAGCCGGATTGGGTTGAGCTTTTGAATTTGACCAGCAGATGGCACTGTTGGCCACTTTTTAAAAAACTGGCTCTGGGCACATGCAAAGTACCTCTCAGAGCTATAACAAGGGCAAAGCGAGTGAGGGACTTGCCTTGGGTGCACAAAGTTAAGCATGCAGAAAAGCTAACCAGGTGGGCAGCAGTGTTGGTCTGAAGCAGCAGAACAGAGTCCGGGTCCCGTCAGGCACCTTTAAGGTCAATAAAGTTTAATGAAGGGTATGAGCTTTCTCGTGTGCACGGGCACTTCCTCAGATACACTGAAATGGAAATTAGCAGTCCGTACATAATAGGCAGAGACTGAACTGCAAATTAGCATACAACGTAATGGTGTTTTAACAGACTGAAAGGCCTCAAAGGAAAGGATGCTGTTAGCTACCTCCATGCTTGAAAGGAGACAAATGAAGTGTAGCAACAGGATCTCAGTTACTCTTAGCATTTCACATTTTAAGAAGGATACAATTTTGTGTCGTGGTTAGGAGCAGACTCTAATCCGGGAGAACCAGGTTTGATTCCCCCACTCGTCCACATGCAGCTGCTGGTGTGACCTTGGGTCACTCACAAGTTCTTTCAGAGCTGTTCTCTCAAGGGCAGTTCTCAAGAGAGCTCTCTCAGCAGGTCCAGCTCGCCCACCAGGCAAACTAGGCATTTGCTTAGAGCGCGGCTGGCCCTTAGGACGTGGGAGGAGAGGCAGGGGCAGCCGTGGAGGGGGGTGGGGCGAAACGTTCCCATTCCTCCCTGAGCCCCAGGGTTATGGCCTTGGGCTCCGAGGGCCAAATTCCACCTATTGCTGCTCGGACATCACATGCGAGAGGTCATTCTGGCTCCCCCAGCCCTCCTTGGGGGCTCTTTAAAAAGTTATGGCCGCCATTGCTGTTCTCGGCGCTGTTCTTGGTGGCAGCTGCGGTGCCTGTGTGTGGGGGGGACTTTTCCCCTCCCTGAGCCCCGGGGTGGTGGCCTTAGACTCGTAGGGGCAAATTCCACCTCTCGCGTGTGATGTCCAAGCAGGGTGGTGGCCTTGGACTCGTAGGTGCCAATTCCACCTCTCACGTGGGCGAAGCTTGGTGCTTTCTTGATGGTTGTTGCAGTTGTTGATTGCCCCCCCAAAAGTCCCCGGGCAGAGGTGGGGGGGGCACCCGCGGGACTGGCAGGGGCAGATTTACCATGAAGCAGGCGAAGCCCGTGCTTAGGGCATCAAGGCCAAAGTTGGGGGAAGGGTGAAAAGCTTTGTTTGTCCAGTCTATTGTGTTCATTATCCTAGGAATAAATGTCTGCCTTGCTGCAACCTGCATCGTTTATCTCAGTGGTGGCGAACCTCTGGCACGGGTGCCAGAGGTGGCACTCAGAGGCCTCTCTGTGGGCACATGCGTGGCATCGCCCCAGCCAGGCCCAGACCACCATTAAAGTGTCGAACTCTCTGCCAAATAATTTTAAGAAACCGAAAGCCTTTGGGATTGCTTTCCTTACTTTGTTTGGATCATCTTAGGTTAACGTATGAGTTGTTTTTTCTAAAGTAAAACCTCCGTATTCAGGTTAAATGGCCGTGTTGGCACTCTGCGATCAATAAGTGGGTTTTGGGTCGCAGTTTGGGCACGCGGTCTCTAAAAGGGTCTCCATCACTGGTCTATCTGGTCAGAGTCAGGTCAACCCCTCACATGGACTGGGGGTCGGTGCGGAAAGGAGGGTGGGGGGGCACCAAGAGTGGTCCCTGCTGCGGGCCCCGGTGGGGCGTGGGGGGG
>NW_015167526.1:159233-212950 GCF_001447785.1 Gekko japonicus
CCCAGACGCCGCCCGGGGACTCGCCTCCCGCGCACGGCGCTGCTGCCTGGCTCTGGCGGGCGCGCTCTTGGGGCCGGGCCTCTCCCTCCGCGCCGCGCCGCCGGTGGGCCCCGCCGCCTGAGGTCCAGGTAAGACCGGCCCGCCAGCGCCTGGGAAGCTGGCCTCGCTCAAGTGGGAGGTCTGGCGTGCCGGAGACCTGGACGAGCTCGCCGGGGAGGGCGGCGGCGGCGGCTGTTGCAGAAGAGCCGGGCTGGCCCCGGCCGGGAGGGGAAGGGGGAGGAGGAGGAGGGGGCCGCCAGGAGGACGCGTGGCCGGCGAGGCGCCCTCGCAGCCGTGGTGGAGGCCCCGGAGCAGAAATCCCGCTCCGGGGGCTCCTGGCGCGCCAGTGGTGAGCGAGCCGCTTGGCCGCCGCGACAACCGGGTGGCCCTCCGGAGCCCCAGCCTTCCCCAGCCGAGACGGAAACGGGTGAGCCGGACGGAGGCCGGAAAAACCGCGATCTCGCTCACACCCAACTCGGCTTAGAGGGACCGCCGGCTGCGAGGCTCCCGCTAGGCTGAGCGGTCCCCTGAGCAAAAGTTCTGCTTTGCGAGCGACCGGCAGGAAAGTGGTGCGCCGGCGATGGGGCTGCTGCATGAAATCGTTCGCTCTGGAGCCCCATCCTCCCTGAGCCGAGACAACAAAGGGTGAGCCGGAGGCTAAAAAACGGTGATCCAGCTCACACCCAACTCGGCTTAGAGGGAACGCTGGCTGCAGGGCTCCCGCTCAGCTGCGGAGTCCCCTGAGCAAGAATTCTCCTTTGCGAGCGACTGGCATGAAAGTGGTGAGCGAGCGATTCGGCTCCTGAATAAATCAGTTTGCTCTCTGGAGCCAGCCTTCCTGAGCTGAGACAAAAATGTGTGAGCCGGAGGCTTACAAAACAGTGAGCTAGTTCACACTAACTCAACTTAGAGGGAACACACACTGATGGCGAGCCGGAAGCCCCCGGTGCACAGAGTGCCTCTACCCTCAGCTGACCAGGTGGCAGGCCACTCGGTCCCCCCCCCCCAGCCCCTGGCCATTATGAGGAGACAGCTCTGCACCCACCCACCCCCCAAGGTACTTTCTGAACGACTGAAAGATTCTGGTTCCAAGCTGAATGCTCAAAAAGAGCGTGGCCGAAAAGGCCAGCGGTGTTGCGAAGGAATGGGTGCCCTGGAGAGAGCCCACTGGCTTCTTCCCAGACCCAACATGTCCCCCCCCTCCTTTGAGCCCTGCACCTGAACGGGGGGGGGGGGGCTCATCTCCCCTCCCTCCCTCCCCTCCTGCCGAATTGCACCTGTGTGGTCCCCAACAGCACCTGCCAGTTATGGGGGCCCAGCGGACAGTGGGGGTGGTGGAGAGCGTGTTCTCCCTCTGGCCGTGGACGGGTTCCACGAAACCGCCCCTTCAAAGCACACCACCATGCCGAGGGCTGGGGGCTGCAAGGGTGGGCCTGGGGAGACTCTGGCCTCTCCTGACTCCCCCCCTTCTTCTTGATATAATCCACTGTCCTGTGAACAACAGCCCTGTGAGGTAGGACACTAGTTTATTTTATTTACTTATTTATCAAATTAATACCCCTCCCTCCCTGCAGAGCAGGCTCAGGGCGGCTTCCATACAAGCATAAATACAACTTAAAATCATACAATTATTTAAACACAACAGATAAAACAGAAACAAATACAAAGCACTGGTGGCAATTAAAATTAACGTAGCACATTTTCAAGATGGATTCCCGCTTCCCAGATGTTCTCAGATGTTCTTCTGCTCATAATTTCTTGTGGCATCAGCTCGATGTTAAAACCACGGGCCAGGGCTGTATGGCAGCAGCGGCCCCTAATTAAAAGCCTGGCGGAAGAGCTCCGTCTTGCAGGCCCTGCGGAACTGCGAGCGGTCCCACAGAGCCCTGATCTCCTCCGGGAGCTCGTTCCACCAGGTAGGGGCCGCCACCGAAAAGGTTGATTTTTACCCCGCCCTCCTCGCCAGAGCAGGCTCCGGGCGGCTTACACAAGAACCGTAGATAAAACAACAGTATAGATATTAATATAAAACACACAATAAGTTATTAAAATCATTAGCATAGCGATGGCGATACGGCTGCTATAAAGTGCATTCAACTGGGACATCCACGGTCAGCGGGCTCAGGCGGGAAATAGGATTGGTCCAGGGCGTAGATGGGAAAACGCGGCTCCTTATCCGAATGTTTAGAGACTCGGGGAGCTGAGGCTGAAAAAGAGAAACCGGGGAGCCAAGAGCGCAGTTGGGACTCGAGCCCCCAGGTGGCGGTTGGCCCAGATTCAAGGTCAGCTCCATCGGAGGGACACAACGGTGGCCCTTTGTCCTCAGAGAGAGAGAGAGAGAGAGAGAGAGGAGGGGGGAACTGCTTCCAAGGGTGCTGAGAGCAGGGAGGGAGGCTGCGCGACCCTGGAATCCCTTTGAACATTCCCTTGCATTCCTCAGGGTTTGAACAGGGATTAAGGCTGGCTGAGCCGGGCCGGTTAAGCGCCCTGGAGACCCAGGCTGAAATGCCTCTTCTCCCAGTGGGACACCCCCCCCCGCCCCGCCACTTGGGGCCCTTGACGTAGCCGCAGCTGCCTAGGAACCCTCCTGCCCCACTTAGCCGGCCAGAACCGCTTTGCTTCCTGACCTCTCTCCTCTGCGGCGTTAATCTCTTCTCTGTGCAGGGGACGACGCACCTGTGCACGTGCCGTCTGACTTGTGAGCAAGTGCTGCAAGGAGCCTTTCTGTCGCGAGCCACGGGCTTGCGAAGGCTCTAGAGCTGGGATCAGACACAACCAGGAGGGAGCCTGTTGCCTCCCAAATGGAGTCTGGTTCTTTGTCAGGGCGTTGGGAGTGTTTCCCCAGTCCTGGGCATGTGACGGTGGATGCCATGTGACACGCAGAGTGTAAACTCCCAAACCAGTCCACAGAGATGGTTTTTAATCACACACACGTGGCCAGTCAGGTGGCACCTCAGAGACCAACCAGATTTTCGGAGTTTAGGCTTTCGAGAGTGAAAGTTCCATTTGTCAGATTTCATCTGTCTGACCAATGGAGCTTTGACGCTCGATTGCTCATACGTCTGAAAATCAGAAGTCAATACAACGATTGGGCCATGGAGGTACTGAATGTGGCTCCGGAAGGATCTTGCCTCTGGCCAGTCTGATCTTCCCCAAATGGTGATGGCGGAGATGTTCTTTTTCCTCAGCATTAAAACTGGCATCTCCCTTTGCCGGTATTGAGAGAAGCCTGAAAGTAAGAATGGCCTGCGCTTAGAGGAACCCCTCATACTGTGTCTTCTGCACAAGTTTTTGTTCTGAATGGAAGGAAGGTAACCCAGAACGGTGACTCTTGCAGAGAGACAATGGGCACTCTCTTTTGAGGACAGGCAGTGCTTTCTTCATTCCCAGCATTCACTGCAATAGATGTTCCAGTAACGTCCAATAAGGAGACACGGCCGTATCTCACACCCAATAGAAACAGACTGGAAGGAAGAATGTCAGATAAACTCCCACCTGGTGGAATGTGCTCCCGGAGGAGATCAGGGTTCTGCAGGACCTCTCACAGTTCCGCAGGGCCTGCAAGACGGAGCTCTTCCACCAGGCTTTTAATTAGGAGCCGCCACTGCCACCACCACCAACTATCTTGTGGTAACAACACGGCGATGGGATGGCCCAGTATAAAGATCTAGCTACAGTATTACAATGGTTCGGTGCCGTTAAGCAGGCTTTTCGGTAACATCTATAGGCCACCATCCTGATTTGATTAAGTTGGTAACATCATTGAGCACTTTATTATTGTTAAATATGGTTGTTTTTATGTTGTTTTAATGTTTTATATTTGGCACATGCTGCCCCTGTTTGTAAGACGCTCTTAGCCGATTCGCAGGGAGGGCGGGATATAAGTGTAATTAATAAATATAATAAATGAATGAATGAATGAATGATGTCAAGATGCAGCCGATGGCGCCTCCTGAGAACAGGCCGTTCTCCTAGTTCCCTGCACCAGAAGTGACTGATCCAAATGCGTCCAACAAAGAGACACAGTAGAACCACCCACTCTCACCCCTATCGAGGCTTAAGTGGAAGGAACAGTAACTCACTCAGAGACACTGTGAACGGCCTTCTCTGTGAATTGGTGCTTTTGGGGGGGGGCACAAGAAACATGATGACTTTGTTCCTCGTGGCCAGTCCGTTTAGGAATTCCTGGGCTTGTCACATGGCCTTCCGGCCCCAGAGGTGGTCTGGCTGGTGTCCCTGGTGGGGCCAGCCGATCAGCAGCTTCTCTACTTGCTGGTTCTGTGCCCCCACCTTTTCTCTCTTCCCTCTCTCACGCATTATCACCCCCCCCCCCACACACACACACCTCTCTGGTGTCCCAGCAGGGCAGGAGAACAGAAGGCTGCTCTGTGTCAAATCCAGGCCGGGTCGCAGGGCATCGGAGCTCAGATTTCCAAACGTGTGAAATTCTACAAACCTCTTCAGAAAAGAGGAGGGCTGGGAGGTGCCCGCCCCCCTCCCTAGGCTGCCCAGTCCACCTCTGGGGCCGGCAGGGCGACTCCCTCCCCTCAGTCCCCTCATCAGGGGGCCGACCCTGCCGGCCTCCTCTGCCCATCACTCTGCTCAGGAGTAAGGAATTGTTGTTCAGTCGCACAGTCGAGTCCGACTCTCCGTGACCCCCTGGACCAGATCACGCCAGGCCTTCCGGTCTTCCGCCGTCCTCTGAAGTTGGCTCCATTTCATGTTCGTTGCATCGATGACACTGTCTAACCATCTCATCCTTTGCCGTCCCCGTCTTCTTTGACCTTCAAGGAAAGAGGGGTGGAATTCTGTTGGGCAAGCGTGTAGAAGCACTGCCGACCCTTCTGCCAGTTCGCTGGCAAGGCGGGATGTAAATTGAAAATAATAAATAAACAATAAATATTTTGGAGAGTGCTGGTCGCTCGCATCCCTCCTGAACTGGTGCTGCGCTGGGGCAAAGGGTGTGAGCAGGTCTCACTTCGTTGAAGTGGCTTTGGGCAACCCACTCGCTGTCTCCGCCTGGGCCAGTGTTCCCTCTAAGCCCTTCACCCATTGCAAAACAAAATATTTCATAAGCTGTTGTAGATTTTCTGGGCTGTATGGCCATGGTCTTGGCATTGTAGGACCTGACGTTTCACCAGTAGCTGTGACGGGCATCCTCAGAGGGATGACACAGAAAGATGGAGTACTCTCTGTGTCAAGGTGAGAATAAAAAAAATGGTAGGCAGGTAATTTATATCTGCTCAGGAAGGTGGGGTAGGGCTGAGTCATTATCTTGCGGGAGTTCCCCAGGCTGTGAACATGCTAATAGAGGAGCTTACCTGAGGAGGTTCTTTTGCATATGGATTGTTTCCTGAGGAGGTTTCATAGCAGGTTCTTTCAGTGGTCCCAAAATTTCGATTTCTTTTTCTGTTGGAAAATTTGAACCCTGTTCCGGGATTCCCCCAATTATTTCCTGGGTTTTCGCATTTCTGCCCAGATGTCCGGCCTGCACTTGGAGGACCAAGGGAGACAGAACATTTGCTTTGTGTGAAGAAGACCTCACATTCAAACTACATAATTGTTCAGGAGGACATTTTTATAAAGGTGAATGCTTCAGGAGACCTTTCAAGGAAGGGAACATGTCTGAGGCCTCTACTGCTGTGTGGGGCGTGGGTTATCGGCTGCCATATGCATTATCCTGTCCTCAATGCGTTGTGTTACTACTTCAGTAATACCATTTATTTATTTTATTTATTGAGCTGCGGTGGCTCAAGTGGTTAAGACGCTGAACTGCAGGCTGTGGAAGGTCGGTAGTTCAGCAGTTCGAGACCCGAGTGTGCCGCATGACGGAGTGAGCTCCCATCTCTAGTTCCAGCTCCTGTCAACCGAGCAGTTCGAAAGCAAGAAATTGCAAGTAGATAAATAGTTACCACTTCAGTGGGAAGGTAACAGCGTTCCGTGCGCCTTGGTGTTTAGTCATGCTGGCCACATGACCACGGAAACGTCTTCGGACAGCGCTGGCTCTTCGGCTTTGAAATGGAGATGAGCACCGAAACCCTAGAGTCGGTCTCGACTGGCTTTTGAGCAAGGGAACCTTTACCTTTTTAATACCATTTATGGCTCGTTGAACACGTCATGTTTAATAGTGATGCTTTGTGTCAGATTTCTGCGATGCCAGTCCTGTTCCACGGTTTATTTACATCCCATCCCATTGCCCGCGTTGGTTTACATTGTGTAATCCGCCTTGAGTTTCAGAGAGAAAGGCGGACTATAAATGGGGTAAGTAATAAAAGGACTGGGGAGGAGGGGGTGCAAAGGGGCTGGCGGTACAGGTGGTGAGGATCCTGTGGGCCTTTCGCCTCGCACCTGGTGTTCCAGGGGGACTTGGAGTCACTCAGGAACACAGACAGTGGCTCCATCCCATAACACCTGGGGGGGGGGGGCAACTGCAGATCAAGTACTCTCAGAAAGGCTGTGAATCTAATGTACTTTGGACCCCCCTCCCCAAGAAGGTTTTTCCAAAAGCTGGAAACTGCAGTGGGACGGAGGCAAATAACCTCTTCTGTCATTTTGGTGTAGTGGTTACGTGGGCAGTTTGGTGTCGTGGTGAAGTGCGCGGACTCTAATCTGGGAGGACCGGGTTTGGTTCCCTCACTCCTCTACTTGCAGCTGCTGGATGACCTTGGGCAAGCCATAGTTCTGTCAGAGCCATTCTTGAAAAAGAGCAGTTTCTCTCAGAGCTCTTTCAGCCCCGCCTGCCTCCCAGGGTGTCTGTTGTGGGGAGGGGAAGGGAGAGGAGTTTGTGAGCCGCTCTGAGACTCCCTTGGGTACTGAAGGGCGGGGGATAAATCCAATCTCCTCCTCCTCCTCCTCTTCTTCTTCTTTTCCTCTTCTGTCATTCGTTTTTAACTGTATGCTGTGTTGTAAGCCCTGCCCAATTTAGGCAGATTGTGAGAGGGCAGGAAGGCTCCTCTGGCCTTTTCTTCTATGCCCACGGTGATGCTGATTTTGATCAGGGATTCTGGAGGGTTTGGGGGTTTTTTTGTCCTTCTTCTGGGCATAGAGCAGGGGTCACTGGGGGAGGGAGGGGGAGGGAGCTGTGAATTCCCTGCATTGTGCAGGGGGGTGGAGTAGATGACCCTCAGGTCCAATCCTTCCTCTAGGCTGTGGAGTCTTGTGAGCAAAAATTGTACTTTGTGAGCTCCTGGCATTAAAGTTATGAGCGAGAAATTTGACTCCTGCATAAATGAGTTTGCTCTCTGGAGCCCTCCTTCCTGAGCTGAGACAAAAATGTGTGATCCAGAAGCTAAAATGGGAGCGGTGGCGCAGGTGGTAAAACGCCTGCCTTAACAACAATGAACAGCAACTATGGCTGTTCGAGACCCACCGTGGCCGGGGTGAGCTCCTGGCCCTAGTCCCAGCTCCCGCCCACCCAGTGGCTCGAAAGCAAGTAAATTAGCGAGTAGACAAATGGGTACCTACCCTTAGATGGGCAGGGGCACCCTCCTCCGTGCGAGGTGTGTGGTGGAGGCATTGGCGGCTGCAGAACAGTGGCGGCGGTGGCGAGGTGACGAGGCAACAGCGGCGGCAGCGAGGTCGACAGAGCGAACCCTGGTGGCCAGTGAAGCGCAGCATCGTGGCTGCATCAGATGACGGCGGAGGCGGAGCCGGAAGATGCGATGACGTGGAGCGCAGTCGCGGCGGGGCCATAAATGGACATGGCCGAGCCAAGCTGACGCGGACCACGCACTAGGACGGACTCAGTGAAGGAAGCCACCATGAAGAATGGAAAAGACCTACCCCTGGGCACCAGGACGAAAGCGCCGACCCGAAGACTGCATGGAAGAAAGGAGCCGAACCAGAGAACATCAAGCCCCCCACCTGGGTGCCGGTAGGCAGCCCCGTCCCACACTATGTGGCCTTAGTTAGGGAAGCACCATTAGAAACCCCTATGTAAACCGCCCAGAGACCCTTTGGGGTAAGGGCGGTATATAAGCCGAAGATATAAATAAATAAATAAAAAATTGTGAGCTAGCTCACACTAACTCTGCTTAGAGGGAACACTGCTCAGGTCCCCTTCCAGCTCTTATGTTTCTGTGCTCCGACAGAGGGGAGGTGGAAAGTAGATTGTAGTGAGTGTTGGGGTGGCGGAGAGATCTGAGTCGTGGGGCCCGATCCACAGAGAACTGTGGGAAAGTGCACTCTGGGGCTTCCGTGCAGTCTGTACAGGAGAACACCTCGACGGATGGTGTCCCTTGTTTGCTAGCGAGAGCGGAGGTGCCACTTTTGGACTTCCTCATTTGGGCTGGCCGTGCGTGGCAGGTGCTCAAAGGCAGAGGAGGAGCTCCCAGCCGGTACTCCGAGCGTCCTGGAGCTCAGTTCCGAGTCGAAATGTCCAACCTGGACAACAGTCGAGCACTCCAGGGTACCCAGCTGGCCTCTTGAAAGGCCGAAATGGTCAGCATTTTCCAGGGACACTCCTAGATGGATGAGCACGGGCTTCCTGTCCTTGCTCCCGTCGCCCTTTTGTGTGCTGAAAAGGAGCGTAAGCCCTCCGGACCGGACCTTTTGTCCCGCTGTCAGGCCCCACCTTTTGTCCCGCTGTCACCTCTGATCCGTGGCTGAAGGCTACGGAGCCTGGTGCTGTCTCACTCCACTTTTTTGTCCTGGCTGGTAACCTTCTCACACGGCCCCGTATTGGGCACAGGGAGGGTTTTGCGTCCTGCCGCTTTGCCTGCATGGTTGTGCAATGCACAGATGTCTGTGAAGCTGCCTTCGGCACCGGCAAGGGGAGTGGCCGCCTGTGGCTCTGTGGCAGAGCATCTGCTTTCCGTGCAGAAAGTCCCAGGTTCGATCCCCGGCCTTCCCAGCAAAAAGGACCGGGCAGGAGATGATGTGAAAGACCTCAGCCTGAGACCCCACAGAACCACAGCCAGTCTGAGTAGACAGTACTGACCCAGATGGACCAAGGGTCTGGTCCAGTAGAAGGCAGCTTCGTATGTCCATTTGTTCACCTAGCCCCGTGTGGTCCCTTCTCCAAAGTGGACAGAGAGGCTTGGAGGAAGTATCAGGGAGGACCTTGGCTTCTCTACTTTACTTTCGGACAACTCTTTGGCAGCTGTGTGAGACAGGATGCTGCACTAGATGGACCATGGTCATCCAGCTCACGACTGCCTTCTCTTGTTGACATGGGCAGAGAACACATGTTCTCGAAGGCTTTCACGGCCGGAGTTCATTAGTTGTTGTGGATTTCCCGGGTTGTGCGGCCATGGTCTTGGCATTGTGGGACCTGACGTTTCGCCAGCAGCTGTGACTGGCATCCTCAGAGCTATAACACAGAAAGATGGAGTACTCTCTGTGTCAAGGTGAGAAGAAAAATGGTAGGCGAGTAATTTACATCTACTCAGGAAGGTGGGGTAGGGCTGAGTCATTCTCTTGTAGGAGTTCCCCAGGCTGTGAACATGCTAATGGAGGAGCTTTCCCGAGGAGGTTCTTTTGCATATGGATTGGCTGAGGAGGTTCTTTTGCATACGGAGCTTTCCAGCCAATCCACATGCAAAAGAACCTCCTCAGGAAAGCTCTTCCATTAGAATATTTCACAGCCTGGGGAACTCCTACAAGAGAATGACTCAGCCCTACCCCACCTTCCTGAGTAGATGTAAATTACCTGCCTACCGTTTTTCTTCTCACCTTGACACAGAGAGCTGTGTTACACCTCCGAAGATGCCAGTCACAGCTGCTGGCGAAATGTCAGGTCCTACAATGACAAGACCACGGCCGTACAGCCCAGAAAATCTACAACAACTAGCAGAGAACATATTTTGCGGGCCGAAGACCCCCCCCCCCAGTCCCAATCCCCAGGGAAAAGAGCCCAGGCAGCCAGTGCTGGGAAAGGCCTTCCTGTCTTTGGGATCCTGGAGCGCTCCTGTCAAGTGGAGAAGGCAGTGCTGGATTTGACGGACACCGTGGCAGAGGGCAGCTTGAGAGAGGCACCTGGGACAGGTGTGTTTGCAGCTCCTTGGACTGGGTGCCACCTGGGACGGAGGCTCAGCAACAAAGGGCTCGGTGCTTTGCGGGAATACGGACTTTTGAGAAAAGATTTGCACGGAGAGACTGCGGAAGAATTTGAAGCACCGTCTACATTGGTTGAGCAGTGGAACAGTCTGTCTCGGGAGGGGGTGGAGGCTCCTTCGCTGGACGTTTTCAATCAGAGGCTGGACGGCCGTCTTTCGGGTATGTTGCAGGGCTCTCTTTCGGCTGTGCTCCTGCAGAGTGCAGGGGGCTGGACTAGATGACATGCAAGGTCCCTTCCGACTCTAACATTCTGTGATTCTATGATACATACCCCACCCCCCGCCGAGCCCTCTCCCCCTCTGAAAACCCAGCAGTGGTTCCAGTTCTTGCCCTCCAGTGCCAGCCCCTGAATCTCATTCCCGGGCACAGATCCCAATCCTCGCTGTGCCCACTCTCTCCCCGCCCCCAGCAGGCAGCAGAGTGCCCCGTGTGGGTCTTGGTTTTCTGTCTGCTCAGTTCCTCGCGTCCCTCGAGGGCTGGACGTGTCCCTGCTCCCGCTCCCACTGGTGATGGGCAGAAAGAACACAGAGTAACGGCAGCGGCCTAATCTGCAATTTGCTGCAGAACTCCCCCCCCCCCCGGCCGCCGCCGCCACACACAC
This sequence comes from Gekko japonicus, assembly GCF_001447785.1. NCBI lineage: Eukaryota > Metazoa > Chordata > Lepidosauria > Squamata > Gekkonidae > Gekko > Gekko japonicus. Next base: position 169,930 of record NW_015167526.1, read on the forward strand.
TCCATGTTGCTATAGAAAGCAACCACGAAAACGCCCCAAGTCAGAAACGACCAGATTGGAGCCGACTCCAGCTATCTGGTCTCCTCCGCTGGGCGGAGGCCTCTGGAGCCGAGAGCGACGGGGGGACCACATCAGACACAGGCCAATTCAGCCTGGTGGTTGGGCCCTGGCATCAAAGCCAGCCGGAGAAGCCATCGCTGTGTATTTCCAGCCTGGCGCCCGTCCAGCGCAGCTCCCTGAATTGCGGGGTTGGGGTGGTTAATGCTGTCCTGGACGCGCTGGCCCTCTCTCTGCACGGGGAGGCTGCTGCAGCCGGGCTGAGAGCCTCCGTTGGAGTAGGAGGCAAAGGCTCTGATCAGAAGGACGGAGCCCTGTCTCATCTGGCTGTTTGGCAAGAAAGAAACGTCCCCACGCGGCTTCTCTTTGGGAGTGGGGGCCTGGAATACGGTGAGTGGGGCAACGAGGAGGCCGCAGCTTCCAAAGACGAGGGACTTCCAAGAAGGGGCCGCGGTTCTTCTCCTGTCGAGTGCGGCTTCCCTGGGAAACTGGGTCCCCGTCCCATCCTCTCCAACTCGGCTCTCCTTGTCTCAGACGTCTCCCAACTCTCAGCTTTCGCCCAGCTGGTCCATTTCAGGGTCCTGCCCACAAGAGAAGAGCCCCTCTAGTCTGTTATTCCGGAGACTTCTTTGCGGTGAAGGCGGGGACCTTCCTCTCTCTCTCTCTCGTGTGTTCCTAGCACCCAAAGTTTAGTGGTAGGCTGCCTCTGCCCATGGGTGTTCTATGTAGCTGCCTTGGTACATTGCCAGGGGCAGGCCTATCTTCCTCCCACCGGTTCCCAAAGTGGGCAGTACCGCCCCCTGGGGGTGCTGGAACGATCCAGGTGGGCGGTCGGAGCCTTGGGCACAATTGGGGAGTGCTGAATACAAATAAGGGGGCGGTGGAAGCATAGAGAAGCAGCCTTTTGGCGGTAGGCCAAATAAATTTGGGAACCTGTCCAAAGAGCTCCGCTAGTCTGTTATTCTGCTTCACCGGAGACTTATTTGCGGTGAAGGCGGGGACCTTCCTCTCTCTCGTGTGTTCCTGGCACCCGAAGTTTAGTGGTAGGCTGCCTCTGTCTATGGGTGTTCTATGTCGCTGCCTTGGTACATTGCCAGGGGCAGGCCTGTCTTCCTCCAGGAGTTTGGTTAATCCCCCTTTAAAGCCATGCGAACTACTGGTCAGGGACGCCTCAGTTTGAGGAGTGAATTATGTGTTGTTTGAGGACTCTTGACTGAGAGTCCCAGAGCTGGATAGGGAGGGAGCGCGGCGCTGTTTTCGGTATGCTGAAACGTCAAGGCGCCCATGCTCTTGGAAATATGAACTATTATACAGTTTCCTAGCATTGGAGCGGCCATAACTCAGGATCCCTTCCCGCTCCCAATTCCGTGCTTCTCACTCAGCAGTTCCCTGCTTGCCTGTGATTTAATGCACTCCTTCACCTGCCGAAAAAAACCCGTTCTCTTTACTCTACTTGCGAGGGTTTGTGTGTGTGTGGGAGAGGGGTAGCAACTAATCTGGATTATGTTGTTGAGTATCCCCTCGAAACCGTGTGAGGAACAGCTTTGTATATTGGTCCAAAAAAATTAGTACCTGACAACATAATATATATATATATATTAACCAGGGTTATCTGCACTCACCTGTATTAGTCACTTGTGGTCTAAAACACTTTCCAGGGAGATCGATTCTGGTGGGTGGCCGTGTTGGTCTGAAGCACTAGAGCAAAGTTTGAGTCCCATGGCGCCATGGCCAGTTTGCTGTCGTGGTTAAGTGCGTGGACTCTAATCTGGGAGAACCGGGTTTGATTCCCCACTCCTCTGCATGCAGCTGCTAGTCTGACCTTGGGTCAGTCACAAGTTCTCTCGGAGCTGTTCTCTCAAGGGCAGTTCTCAAAAGAGGTCTCTTCCCCCCACCCGCCTCACAGGGTGTCTGTTGTGGGGAGGGGAAGGGAGAGGAGAATGTGAGCCACTCTGAGACTCCTTTGGGTAGTGAAGGGCCATGGGGTATAGATCCAATCTCCTCCTCCGACTCACCGTATAAGCTTTCGTGTGCATGAAGAAGTGCGTCTTAAAGGTGACACTGGACTCAAACTTTCCGGGGAGTAAGCCCGACTGAATAAAGTGGGGCTTACTTCTGAGTAGACCTGATCAGGTCTGCTGGCCAAAAGTACCTAACCATCAGGAAGTTCTTCCTAATGTTTAGCCACAGACCCTTTCTGATTTCATTCCAACCCGTTGGTTCCGGTCCGACCTCCTGGGGCAAGAGAAAACAACTCCGCCCCATCCTCTAGAGGACAGCCCTTCAAGTCCTTGAAGATGGTGACCATCTCACCTCTCCGTCGTCTCCTCTCCAGGCTCATCGTACCCAGCTCTTTCAACCTTTCCTCATAGGACTTGGTCTCCCGGACCCCTCACCGTCTTCACTAGGAGTGTGTGGAGGGGGAGGTATTTGTGAATTTCCTGCCTTGTGCAGCGGGTTGGACTAGATGACCCTGGAGGTCCCTTCCAACTCTAGGATTCTGTGATTCTAACCGGCTTGGTCAGACTTCTCTGTTTGACCGCCTGGCGGCAGTCTCCCCATCCCCCCGCCCCCCCTGCTAGACCAGGCCTGCCTTCGGAACTTGCCCAGGAGTCTCCACAGGCAGAGGGGCCTGGCGATGGATTGAAGGTTAACTCTTTGTTCTTTGCTGGGCGACTCCCTTCCTTCCCCACCCCCCCTGCTGCCCTTTGTGCTTCAGCCAGGATATTCCTGCCCCTCCCTCATCTTAACAGTTCTGCTCAAATTCTCCCAGGTCTTCTGAGTGGAAAGCCCCCCCCCTCCTGCAACTTTGATGCTGGAGATTTTGGGCAAAGCCCTCCCCGGGGGTCATGCCTGGATGCAGGGTACAAAGAGCGCCTCCTTAGGACCCAGAGGAGGGGATGCCATGCAGGCCCGCCTGTGTCCCACCCTCTCCTGCCTTTGTGTCAGAGGATGAAGGGGATGGGGGGGTGGCGTTCCGTCATGCCCCTTCCTGACCTTCCCAAACGTGTCCTGGCAGCATTCGCAGCCTCGCTCAGGTCTTGCAAACTGGAGGCCCTGGCTTCCTGCACTGAGTCATAAGAACATAAGAGAACCTAAGAGAAGACAGTGTTGGAACAGGCCAGTGGCCTATCCAGTCCAACACTCTTGTGTCGCACAGTGGCCAGAAGTACCAGGTGCCATCAGGAGGTCCACCAGTGGGGCCAGGACACCAGAAGTCCTCCCACTGTTGCTCCTCCCCCAAGCACCAAGAAGACAGAGCATCCCTTGCCCCAGAGCCCCTATCTATCCCTTGTGGCTAATAGCCGCTGATGGACCTCTGCTCCAGGTGGTTATCTAATTCCCTTTTGAAGCCGTCCATGCTTGTAGCCGCCACCACCTCCTGTGGCCGTGAATTCCATGTGTTAACCCCTCTTTGGGTGAAGAAGTACTTCCTCTTATCCGTTCTAACCCGACCGCTCAGCAATTTCATGGAGTGCCCACTTGAGTTCTTGTACTGTGAGAAAGGGAGAAAAGTACCTCTTTCTCTACCTGCTCTTTCCCATGCATAATCTTATAAACCTCAATCATGTCACCCCTCAGTCTTCGTTTCTCCAAGCTAAAGAGCCCTAAGCGCTTTAACCTTTCCTCATAGGGAAAGTGTTCCAACCCTTTTATCATTCTTGTTGCCCTTTTCTGCACTTTTTCCAAAGCTATAATATCCTTTTTAAGGTGTGGTGACCAGAACTGCACACAGTATTCCAAATGAGGTTGCACCATTGATTTATATAGGGGCATTTCTATATGAATCTGGTTTCTTCATAGGGAAAGTGTTCCAACCCTTTTATCATTCTTGTTGCCCTTTTCTGCACTTTCCCCAATGCTATAATATCCTTTTTGAGTCCATCTGTCTCATGTTGGGACCCCCCCCCGCCTTCAACATTTCCAAGCCTTCTTGTCTTTTCCAGGGACTGTTGTCTTGTAATAATGTGACCAAAGTACGATCGCCTCCATTGAAAAGAGATGAAGGGGTGTGTGTGAAGGTGCAGGGACTGGCTGCCAGGAGGGCTCCATGCCACGGTCTCTCGCCCAGGCTGAGGGCAGGGAATGGCAGACCAACCTCACAGTAGGGCAGGGATGGAGGGGGGGTGTGTGCCGTTTTTGGAGAGGTGGTGGAACATGCTGCAGATCTTCCCGGGCTATGCTCTTGCTCAAACCCTTTTCATAGTTCTGTCAGAGCTGTCCTTGGAAAAGAGCCGTTTCTGTCAGAGCTCTCTCCGCCCCACCTACCTTGCAGGGTGTCTGTTCTGGGGAGGGGAAGGAAAAGGAGTTTGGAAGCTGCTCTGAAACTCCTTTGGGTAGTGAAGGGAGGGGTATAAATCCAGTCTTCCCCTCCTCTTCCATTTTTTCTTAGAGAGCCAATTTGGCATAGTGGTTAAGTGTGGCAGACTCTAATCTGGGAGAATGGGGTTTGATTCCCCACTCCTCCACTCGCACCTGGCTGGATGGCCTTGGGCAAGCTGTAGTTTTGACAAGAGCTGTTCTTGGGAAAAGAGCAGTTTCTGTCAGAGCTCTCTCAGCCCCACCTACTTCACAGGTTGTCTGTTGTGGGGAGGGGAAGGGAAAGGAGTTTGCAAGCTGCTCTGAGACACCTTTGGGTAGTGAAAGGCAAGGGGTATAAATCCAGTCTCCTCCTCCTCCTCCTCCTCCTCCTCCTCCTCCTCTTCTTTCCCAGGAGGCTTGGGCAGGAAAGGCCCTCCCCCCCCTGGGGGACTGGCCACCATGTTAATCTGTGTGGATCTATGCATGTGCACTACAGGGCCCCAGAATCCCTGGGGCTGGCGCATGAGCTGGTGGGCAAAACTGGGCAAACGCAATACCTCAGCTAGTTTCAATGGGATCAGTGTTCCCTCTAAGCTGAGTTAGTGTGAGCTATCTCAGTTTCTTAACCTCCAGCTCACACATTTTTGTCTTGGCTCAGGGATGATGGCTGCAGGGCAAACTAATTGATGTAGCAGCCAGATCACTTGCTTACCACTTTAATGCCAGTAGCTCACAAAGTAGGATTTTTGCTCACAGGACTCCGCAGCTTAGAGGGGGCATCGCAGGGGACGTTGTACATTCTCCTCCTCCAGTCTTCAGCGGACGTGGGCTTGTTTCCTCTCGGCCTCTTTGGGCAGAGCCTGCCTCCTCACATGTTCTGTCCAGCGCCTTCAACGAAAAACAAATATTATTGCTGCTAATAAGCCTTGGCTCCCTGGCCTTCCGCCCCCAATGCCATCAAGACGGCTGGAGGCCGAGGAGTCCGCCCTGCGCGGGCCCCTTCCAGTCTCGGGGCAGGAGGGATGTGAGTCATCCCTTCAGGTGTGTCCAAAAGGCAGAGAGGAGCGTGGCCAGCCGGTGGCGTGAGGCGCAAACCCCTCCCCTCAGGGGTGGTTGCAGCAGGATGGCAGAAGCTGGTCTCTGTGGCTTCTTTGTTGCCTTGACCGTCTGTCTTTAGCATGACAACAGCTGCCATGGAGCCTCCACCTTCCAAGGCAGTATACCTGCTGGGGGCATGCAGGGGTTGCTTTCTTGCCCCGCTTGTGGGCTTCTCAGGCTGGCCTAGCTGTTGTCCGAAGAAGACAGATCAGCCTGTTTCAGAACCAGGGCACTGGCTTTGCCATCGCTGTTCGCCCTGATAGTTGAGTCGAACCTCTAGGTTCAGGAGCAGGATACCCTCAAGTGCGAGATGTTGGGCCTCCAAGGGGACAGGTCCTATTCTGCCCGCCAGCGTGCGGGAGGGACCTGGCCGGGTGCTTTTGGAAGCGAGAGAATTGGATTTTGGAAAGACGCCGGAATCCCAGCACGGGGTGCCTTTGGAAACAACTCCTGGCCAAGGCCCCTCCGTGGCTCGCTGGGCTGATTTGCCTGGTGACCCTTGCTGTTATGGGCCATGGTGGCTCAGAGGTTAAGATGCTGAGCGGCAGACCAGAAGGTCTGTAGCTCGGCAGTTCGAGACCCGTGTGCCGCGTGATGGAGTGAGCGCCCGTCTCTGGTCCCAGCTCCTGCCAACCTAGAAGAAGAAGAAGAAGAGATTGGATTTATACCCCGCCCTTCACTACCCAAAGGTGTCTCAGAGCGGCTTACAACCTCCTTTCCCTTCCCCTCCCCTCCCCACAACAGACACCCTGTGAAGTGGGTAAGTGTAAGGAGGGCCAGTGTGGGGCAGTGGTTAGAGGGAGTGTGTCAGACTAGGGCCTGGGAGACCCAATTTCGAATCCCCCCGCTGTCACGGGAGCTTGTTGGGTGACCTTGGGCCAGTCACACACTCTCTTGGCCTCGCCTGCCTCACAGTGTCGTCGCGATGATTAAACGGAGGACCAGAGAACGATGCAGACTGCACTCAGGAGAAGGGCCGGGCACAAGTGAAGCGGATGAATAAGAAAGACCCCCGAGCAGCCTGCGAGGGCATCGCCAGTCCCATAACTTGCTGCCAGTCTCCAGGTCCAGCCCTTAAGCGGCAGCAGTCAAAAGTGTGTCAGAAGCCACTCACGGCAGCCGGTCTGGCCTATGGGGCAGGGGTGGGGCCTCTTGGAGGAAGGACAGATGCCACACATTGACATGGCGCCTTTAGGGTGCTCACAAGAATTCTCGTGCATCCTTTCCAACAGCCGCCCTGCAAAGTAGGCCAGGACGGTCATCTCCCGGTGATACCTGGTTCTCCGTTTCTCCTGTCCAAGCCCAGGATCCGAGAACCTCGGGTGTTGACAGTTCAGGCATTTCCCGGCCTGCATCGCTGGCCCCTGCAGCCAGTCCTCTTGGCTCTCCGCGTCCCTTTTGGGTGTGGTCCGACGGGTGTTTAGAGGAGCAGTGAAAGCCCGGCTTGTTCCTTGCCTTGCTGGCGGCCGGGCCTCCGGGAACCACATCTGGGCGGGGGTGGGCCGGGGGCCAGGCGCACCGTCCTCTGAAAGGCACTCCCTGCCCCACGAGGAGGCTGGAGCGGGGGGGGGGGGGGGGGGGGGGGGGGGGGGAGGAGGTGGAGGCGAGAAGCACAGGCAGGACACCCGCCCCTGCCTGCTTCTCCATTCTGGCTTCTGGTCCAGCGTACCTGGGGTGCGATTGGTGCACCAAAGAGCAGGCGAAGGAGAGAGGCAGATTCTCACCCGGCTCCTTCCCGCTGGAGAGCAGAGGTGGGTGGTCTTGGGAACCCGATCTGAGCCCCGCGCCTGGGCCTGTTGTCTGGGGGAGGGGGCTGCCGGCCCTCTCCAAAGGACTCTCAGCTTGTTCCCTGCATCTCCATCTCTGCTTTAAGAACAGACCAACGAAAACTGTGAGACTGTTCCCCTAGGGAGAGGTGAGGCCAACCGTGCCGGCAGGCAAGCAGGCAGGCAGGGACTGACCCTGCGGGCACATCGTCTGCATGCCTGTGTCCCACTGAACGGAACAGGGAAAGGTCATATTTTAATGGAAGCTTTTTGAGTCTCTTGCATATGTCCCCCCCCCCATATCCTCACTTAGGAGCAGTGTTCCCTCTAAGCTGAGTGTGACCTAGCTCACAGTTTTGTAGCCTCCGGCTCACACATTTTTGTCTTAGCTCAGGAAGGATGGCTCCAAGCCCGTCTTTACCCAAATCTACCTAATAACTGCTGGAAGTGTAGGCAAAAGGGAGGGTCGTTTTACCACATCTGGTGGACTTGTGAAAAAACTAAAAGATACTGGCATGAGATATATGATATTCTTACACAAATAATAGGTAAACAAATACCATTGATACCAGAAATATTCTTATTACATATTCTGCCTGACAACCGCCAAAAATTAGACAAGTACCAGACTGTACATGTACTAACTGTTGCAAGAATTACTTTTGCAAAAATGTGGAAACAGGAAAAGGTACCTTCAAAGGAAGACTTTATAAATTACTTTATGGAAGTTATTGAATTAGATAACTTTGAAATTACGAGGAAAAGAAGAATCTATTTTCTTTAAAACTTGGTCAAATATGGCTGGAGAATTACATAACATGAATGGTCCCTGTATTTTTACATAGGTAGTTCTCTCACCGAAATGAGTTCTTTTATTGACTCTTGTTAAACTTATGGGAGAGGTAGAGTTCCGCGGTGTTTGGGGAACGGTAAATGTGGTGGTATGTGGATGTTGTTGTTTTTTGTTTGTTTTTAATGTCTTTTTCCTTTTGGTATTGATGTTGGAAACAAAATAAATAATAATGAATTTTAAAAAAGGACGGATGGCTCCAGAGCAAACTCATTGATGCAGCAGCCAAATCGCTGGCTCACAACTTGAATGCCATCAGCTCACAAAGTAGAATTTTTGCTCACAAAACTCCACAGCTGAGAGGGAGCCTTGCTTAGGAGTCCTCGCCGCTTGCCTCCCCCCCTCCCCAGTAGCGCAGCCTTCCACAAGTGGGCTCCAGAGGGTTTGGTGTCAGAGGCAGAAGATGAATCGGGGCCTAGTATCCTGCCCCCCCCCCCGGCTTTTTTCCTGCCTCCCCCCCCGTTCCCCCATCCGAGTCAGAACCCTTTCTGTTCTGGTGAAACTGAGGGGCAGAGAGAGAAACTGGGATGCAATGCGGCAGGCACCTGGTTTGTATCTCACCTGTGCCCCCAAATCCAGAAGTGTCTCTCTCTCTCCGCCTCAGTGCCCCTCTCCCCTTCAAATGGGGGTAACCCCAGCCTACCTTACAGGGCTGTGGTAAGGAATACTAAAAGATAATGTTTGTGAAGCACTTTTGATGCTGAAAGCCCTGTAGCAATGTGTCATTCCCCCTACCCCCAAATGTCTGGCTGTGACCAATGCTCCCTCTAAGCTGTGGAGTCTTGTGAGAAAAAAAATTCTACTGGGTGAGCGACTGGCATTAAGGTTGTGAGCGAGCGATTGGGCTCCTGCATAAATTAGCTTGCTCTGGAGCCCTCCTTCCTGAGCTGAGACCAAAAATGTGTGAGCCGGAGGCTAAAAACCTGTGAGCTAGCTCACACTGACTCAGCTTAGAGGGAACACTGGTTGTGCCCTGCCTGGAGCAATTTTGCCTCAGCCCTGGAATATGTGTGTGGGAGGGGTTTGAAAGGTTACCTCTGAGCATGTGCGGAATCACTTGCCCATAGCATCGAAAGGCTACCTGGTCCAGCTCCAGGACTGGCTTAGTCCCCAGCCGTGAGACATGAGGTGCCCCCTCCACAACGCCCATCTGCCTCACCCTCCATTCCTTTTCTTTCCCGCCAGGTCAGCCACGATCCAGTGGCGATCCTCTTGCGCCGACGGCCATGGCGGATTCCGAGGAGACCCCTCTCCCCGGTCCCGGCGAGGCCGGCGAGGCCCCGAACGACGAAGCTTCCCCCCAGAACGACGGGTTCCCGCTCTCCTCGCTGGCCAACCTCTTTGAGAGCGAGGACGGCCCCTCCTCCGCAGAGGCCGCCCGGAGCCCGCCCGGGTCGGGGGACAGCAAGCAGAACCTGCGGATGAAGTTCCACGGGGCCTTCCGCAAAGGGGTCCCGAACCCGATGGACCTGCTGGAGTCCACCATCTACGAGTCGTCCGTGGTGCCGGGGCCGAAGAAAGCCCCCATGGACTCGCTCTTTGACTACGGCACCTACCGCCACCACCCGACGGACAACAAATGGAGGCGCAAAAAGGTCCTGGAGTGAGTATGGAGCTCGGCGTTCCAGGACGGGGGGGGGGGTCACATGAGCTGCCGTGGCGAGCAGAGGGCCTGGTCACACGTACAGCTTTGGGGTCCTTTGTAACCGGAGCGAAATGCACTGGAGAACTGGTCACCTGAAGAAGAAGAAGAAGAAGAAGAAGAAGAAGAAGAAGAAGAAGAAGAAGATTTCCCTGTAGATGATTTTTTTAAAAAAAACGCACACGCAAGGCAGACATCTCTGTAATATCAGAAGGGTCTCATTGGGGTCCAAGGCGCATGCGTTCCAGAGGCCATGCTTGGCTTCTGGCTCCTCAGCCTTCCCATTTTCCAAACACAAGGAATGGACTCAACAGTGACTCAACCGAGCCAGTTTGGTGTCGTGGTGAAGTGCGCGGACTCTAATCTGGGAGAGCCGGGTTTGATTCCCCACGACTCCACTTGCAGTCGCTGGGTGACCTTGGGCAAGCCGTAGTTCTGTCAGAGCTGTTCTTGAAAAGAGCAGTTCTCAAAAGAGCTCTCTCAGCCCCACCTCCCTCACAGGGTGTCTGTTGTGGGGAAGGGAAAGGAAAGGAGTTTGTAAGCCGCTCTGAGAGTGAAGGGCGGGGGTATAAATCTAATCCCTCCTCCTCCACCTCCTTCTTCTGTGGTTCACATTACAAAATAAATTGCTTAAAAGGGTCAGCATTTTCAGGGTAGGATCCCCCATGAGTGTGGCCACCTGAGAGCGCTTTTACAAGATGTTACAGCGGGTGAATATCTAAGGGAGACACCACCTTGGGATTTCTTTGCTTTATACCTGGCTTTCCCCCTTCTTCCTTCCTTCCATTTCATCTTCACAACAGCCCTGTGAGGGAGGAGAGGCTGAGCGTGTGTAGCTCCTAGGGCGGAGTGGGGTTTCTGAACCTGGGTCTGTGACACTCTGGTTGGCGTTTTCTTCTCTCGGAAGTATCTGTATGAATCGGCCTGGTTTGGGAAGCCTCCCGATTCATACAGGGAACGCATTACGGCATGATCGTAACAGGAATGGGGAGAGTCGGGCTTGCTGCATTTGGGGAGACGGTTCGTTCATCTCTCACCATGGCCTTTTGGCAAAGGTGTCTGAGAGCCACTCAAGGTCCCGAGCCCCGTCTGATGTGAGGACGGGATGTTCTTGAGTGTATGAAGAGTGCTTTTCCCCTGACAACTCTGAATACCCACCTATCGGGGCTGGGCCACATCAGTTCCTCAGGTGGTGTGCCAGACTTCAAGGCAGCCTGCCCCAGGGCACCTCTGTCTGCGCTGGCAAGCCTTTGCCCACCTAACTAATGACGTGGCTGTTTGGGTGTGGCCCCGAGGTGCAACCCTGTGCCCCCTTCAAAGACCTCTCTGTGCCGTTTCCCTCCTGAGGCTGGCTTGTCCTGTGGGGCGGGAGGGGACGAGGGAGGTGAGCTCACCAGGATGAATGGCCGGCTTCAGGAACGGGCCTCACCCCTCCGGTCTCTCGGGCACAGACAGGACAAATGAGGACTCTGTCTGGCCACAGGGAAGACCTGACCAATGTCCCGTCTAAGCTCTGGAATCTTGTGAGCAAAAATTCTACTTTCTGAGCTACCGGCATTGAAGTTGTGAGCCAGCAATTTGGCTGCTGCGTGAATTAGTTTGCTCTGGAGCCATCCCTTCCTGAGTGGAGACAAAGATGTGTGAGCTGGAGGCTAAAAACTGTGAGCTAGCTCCCACTAACTCAGCTTAGAGGGAACACTGGACCTGACTCGCTTTCCTTTTGAGTTGCTTCCTGGGAGAGGAAGCCAGTAGGAAAAAGGAATGCATCCCTCCAGGGCTCTCGAGAGCTTCATCCGGCCTTCTGGGGGAAGTAGGAGAAACCTCACTAAAGAACTGAGCCCCTCTAAGCTGAGTTCGTGTGAGCCAGCTCGCAGTCTTTTAGCCACCGGCTCACACATTTTTGTCTGAGCTCAGGAACGAGTTCTCCAGAGCAAGCAAATTTATGCAGTAGCCAAATGGCTCACTCACAACTTTGATGCCAGTACCTCACAGAGTCGAATTTTTGCTCACAAGACTCCACAGCTTAGAGGGAACATTGGCCAGGGATCTTTGGGATTCTCAGGGTAACACGCTGCGGTCCCCCAGCTGTGAGTAGACAGCAGGTTGGTGTCTTTCCCCCATGCCAGGGACTGGGTGCCTGAGTGTGGGTTTGCTAGGATGTGCCCAGTCTTGGTGCTGTTGTGGAGACATGCTGAATTCAGCCTGGCAAATCATAGAATGTTAGAGTTGGAAGGGACATAAGAACATAAGAACATAAGAGACGCCAATGTTGGATCAGGCCAAAGGCCCATCCAGTCCAACACTCTGTGTCACACAGTGGCCAGAAATACCAGTGCCATCAGGAGGTCCAGCGGTGGGGCCAGGACATTAGAAGCCCTCCCACTGTTGACCCCCCCCCCCCAAGCACCAAGAAGACAGAGCATCACTTGCCCCAGAGCCCCTAGCTATACCTTGTGGCTAATAGCCACTGATGGACCTCTGCTCCATATGCTTATCTAATTCCCTTTTGAAGCCGTCCATGCTTGTAGCACCCACCACTTCCTGTGGCAGTGAATTCCATGTGTTAATCACTCTTTGGGTGAAGAAGTACTTCCTTTTATCCGTTCTAACCCGACCGCTCTGCAGTTTCATGGAGTGCCCACGAGTTCTTGTATTGTGAGAAAGGGAGAAAAGTACCTCTTTCTTTACCTGCTCTTTCCCATGCATAATCTTATAAACCTCGATCATGTCACCCCTCAGTCGTCTTTTCTCCAAGCTAAAGAGCCCTAAGCGCTTTAACCTTTCCTCATAGGGAAAGTGTTCCAACCCTTTTATCATTCGAGTTGCCCTTTTCTGCACTTTTTCCAAAGCTATAATATCCTTTTTAAGGTGTGGTGCCCAGAACTGCACACAGTATTCCAAATGAGGTCTCACCATTGATTTATATAGGGGCATTATTATATTGGCTGATCTGTTTTCAATACCCTTCCTAATAATCCCCAGCATAGCATTGGCCTTCTTTATTGCAGTCACACACTGTCTCGACATTTTCAGTGAGTTATCCACTACAACTCCAAGATCTCTCTCTTGCTCAGTCTCTGCCAGTTCAGACCCCATCAATGTGTATTTATATTTAGGATTTTTGGCTCCAATGTGCATCACCTTGCATAGTCCAACCCCCTGCAGGTCATCTAGTCCAACCCCCTGCACTCTGCAGGAGCGTAGCCGAAAGATGGCCCTACATACCTACAACAGACCCAGAAGATGGTCGTCCAGCCTCCGCTTGAAAATGTCCAGCGAAGGAGCATCCACCACCTCCCGAGGCAGACTGTTCCACTGTTCATCCACTCTTAGAATCATAGAATGTTAGAGTTGGAAGGGATCTTGCAGGCCATCTAGTCCAATCCCCTGCACTCTGCAGGAGCACAGCTGAATGATTGTCCTACGACGACAGACCCGAAAGATGGTCATCCAGCCTCCGCTTGAAAACGTCCAGTGAAGGAGCCTCCACCACCTCCCGAGGCAGACTGTTCCAGTGCTCAACCACTCTGACAGTCAGGAAGTTTCTCCTGATATTTAGCCGGTATCGAACTCCCTTGCAATTCCCACCCATTAGATCTAGTCTTGCAATCCGGAGCAAAAGAGAATAGATCTGCTCCCTCTTCTACATGACAGCCCTTCAGATATTTGAAGACTGCAATCGTGTCCCCTCTAAGACTTCTCTTTCCCAGGCTAAACAGACCCAACTCTTTCAGCCTTCCCTTGCAAGACTTGGATTCCGACCCTCTCACCATCCTGGTCGCCCTCTTCTGGACACGCTCGAGCTTGTCAACATCCTTCCTAAAATGTGGTGCCCAATCTTGGGTTGGCCCTTGGGGGTTAGGGTTGCCAGCTGGGTTTCACGGTTAGAATCCCAACCTGGGATTTGGGAGACCCAGTTTCATATCCCCATTCATCCAAGAAGCTTGCTGGGCAGCCTGAGGCTAGTCACAACCTTCTGCCCCAGCTCCCTCGCAGGGTTGTTGTGAAAATAAGGCGGGAAAATGACATGCGTCACCCTGAGTGCCTTGACAGAGTGTCAGCACAAGAAAGTGATTGTTTGGTTTAAGGTTTTTGTTCACCAGAGTCTCTTCCTCTCCCCCAGGAAGAAACCCCCCAGCACAAAGGGTCCTGCCCCCCACCCGCCCCCCATCCTCAAGGTGTTCAACCGGCCCATCCTTTTCGACATCGTCTCCCGAGGCTCTACGGCAGACCTGGACGGCCTCCTCCCCTTCTTGCTGACCCACAAGAAGCGCCTGACGGATGAGGAGTTTCGGGGTGGGTGAAAGTGTGGGGCTGGCTGGGGGCCGCAGACTTGCACACGGGTTTGAGTGCTCTGGACCTGCCCCTGCTGAGGGGTTTGCGTGGAGAGTCCATTGTGCAAAAGATGCTGGCTTCATGGGGCATAATCTCTTCCATCTTTGGGAGCGAGAATTTTGATGAACTTTCTGGGGAAATGTAAGCAGGTTGGGGGAAGGGCTGGCAATAAAAAAGTTTGGGGTGAACAGCAAGATTATGATGGAGGGAGGGGTAGCCCCTGGACGTGGCAGGGTCTCTCTCACTCAGTGCTCTTTTCAGAGACTGGAGACGGGCACTGCTTTTAAGAGATTTCAGTGAGGGCTTGCCACATGTGACCTGTACTCTTAACTACTTTCTCTCCTGGTTAAGCAGGTTTGGAGGTTTTGTTCTAAAACCCGCAACACCTGTTTGACCAAGGCTGTTTTGCCGGCAAAGTACACCATGAGAAGCCCTCTGTTTAAACAGTTTGGCATGTCAAGGCAAGATGGTGTAAATCTGGGCAAGGGAGGCGGGGAAGGTACCAAATGTTACCATCGACAAATGGGACAGTCCTATCAAATAGGTCAGAAATGTAAGGGGAAATTCCAGTAATATGTTAATGCCCAACAAAATTCCTCATTCGAATCACTTTTGGCTCTCTTAAAACTGCTATTTTTCTTCAGCCTGTTACTGTACCAGGCGTTCCCTTCAGGGTCTTCTCTGTGGTCAATGAGGACTAAGAAGCTGCATTTAAAAGCAAATCCAATGCTGAGATTGGGTGATGCGCTAACTGTGCACTCATTATCACACGTGTGTGTTTGGGTGAAAGAAACGCAGCCACCGTTGGAGCAGCTGGTAGTGTACAGCAAGGGAGCAAAAAAGCAGCACTTTGTGCATGCTCAGTGCAAACACAAACCATGCCTTGCCGGAGGGCTGTCTTGAGGCTGGCCCCTGTGCGAGACAGGAGGCTGGACTAGGTGGACCCTCACTGGTCTGACCCAGGAGGGCTCTTCTCGTGGCCTTATATGAGGTCGTGGCTCCACCAACCGCCCCTCTTTGCGTGTCTCCCCCGCCCAGAACCTTCCACGGGGAAAACCTGCCTCCCCAAGGCCCTGCTGCACCTGAACAACGGCAAGAACGACACCATCCCGATGCTGCTGGACGTTGCCGAGAAGACGGGCGGCATGCGGGAGTTCATCAATTCCCCCTTCCGGGACGTCTATTACCGAGGTAGGAAGGAAATCCGTCTTGGCCAGGCCCGGGGATGCTCATGCCGGGATTCTGCACGGCAAGTTCATCGGCTGATTTTGCGGCTCTTAGCTCAGGCGAGGGAAGGCTGAAGACCCCCCCATGCGGGAGTCGGCCTAAGCCCCAAGCCTGGCCGTCTCCCCAGGCTCTTCCAGACCAGTTTTCAGATTTAGGGGCTAGGAACCCGGTGGGCTTGGTGGGTTTTTTTTTAATGAAAGCAGAGATCTCCATTGTGTTGAATTCCCAAGTTCTAGATAAGTACATGGTACAAGTATAAGTACATAAGTAGAGGGCCACAGTGGCTCAGAGGTTAAGATGCTGAAGCTGCAGACTGGAAGGTCGGTAGCTCGGCAGTTCAAGACCCCAGTGCCGCGTGACAGAGCGAGCTCCCGTCTCTGGTTCCAGCTCCTGCCAGCCTAGCAGTTTGAAAGCAAGAAATTGCAAGTAGATAAATAGGGACCAGTTTGGTGTAGTGATTGAGTGTGCGGACTCTGATCTGGGAGAACCGGGTTTGACTCCCCACTCCTCCACTTGCACCTGCTGATGTGACCTTGGGTCAGTCACAAGCTCTGGCACAGCTGTCCTTGGAAAAGAGCAGTTTCTGTCAGAGTTCTCTCAGCCCCACCCACCTCACAGGGTGTCTGTTGTGGGGAGGGGAAGGGAAAGGAGTTTGTAGGCCGCTCTGAGACACCAAGTGAAGGGCGGGGTATAAATCCAATCTCCTCCTCCTCCTCCTCTTCGTGGGAAGGTAACAGTGTTTCGTGCGCCTCGGTGTTTAAGTCGCAACCACAGAAATATCTTCGGACAGCGCTGGCTCTTCGGCTTGGAAATGGAGACGAGCACCGCCCCCTTAGAGTCAGATTTGACTGGCTTCCAAGCAAGGGAAACATTTACCTTTACCTGTATAAGTACAGCGAGATTCAAGTCTGATAGCCCCTTGGAGACCAAGAAGATTTTCAGGGTATAAGCTTCTGAGAGTGAAAGCTCCCTTCGTCAGACACAAGCAGGAACAGAGACCCCTGAGCAATGCTCCCTCTAAGCTGTGGAGTCTTGTGAGCAAAGCTTTTACTTTGTGAGCTACCGGCATTAAAGTTGTGAGCAGGTGATTTGGCTGCTGCATAAATTAGTTTGCTCTGGAGCCCTCCTACGTGAGCTAAGACAAAGATGTGTGAGCCGGAGGCTAAAAAACTCTGAGCTGGCTCACACTAACTCAGCTTAGAGGGAACACTGCGGCCCTGAGTCCTTCTATCCCTGTGTGACGGTGGGAGGGGGTGTTGCAAAGAATGCTGGGCAGGGATGCAGAGGGACTCTGCTGCACACTGGAGTCAGCTTGATTCGACTGGGGGGGGGGAAATGCCTTTTTCCTCTTTTTTGGCATCAAGTCACAGCCAATTTATGGTGACCCTGTGGGGTTTTTACGGCAAGAGGCATTCGGAGGGGGTTGGCCCTTGCCTGGCTCTGCCTAGCGGCCTTGGACTTCCGTGGTGGTCTCCCATCCAAGAACTAACCAGGGCCGACCCAGCTTAGCTTCCAAGATGTGATGTGATGAGATCGGGTTCACCTGGGCCATCCAGGTCAGGGCTGAGAAATGTTAGGGGCCGAAAGTGAGCCTCTGTAGTGAGATAAGAATCCTGCATCTCTGTTCAGCCCTGGGGGGCGGTCCATTAGTCTGGCTTTGTGAATGAACCCAGATCCAGCCATCTCGTGGTATAATCTCCCCTTGAAGCCCCTCTGTTTGAGGACTGCCACCGTCAGGTCAGCGATGGAACGTCCTGGAAGATCAAAACGTTCTCCCACTGGTTTTGGAGTGTTGCGGTTTTTAATGCCTGGTTTATGTCCAGAATGGTGGACAGACCGACAAGGCTCTGAAACAATCTTCATGTACAGAGATTCAGATAGGCAGCCACGTTGGTCGGAGATTCAGATAGGCAGCCACGTTGGTCGGAAGCAACCGAGCCAAGCGGGAGTCCAGCTTGGCACCTTTAAGACCCACAAAGTTTCATTCTGGGTATGAGCTTTTGTCCACACGCATGTATCTGAAGAAGTGCGCATGCACACAGAAGTTTATGCCCAGGATTAAACTTTGCTGGTCTTAAAGGCGCCACTGGACTCAGATTCTGCTCTGCCTGCATGCGCATGCGCAGAATCACAAGGAGATGGGGTTGGGGCTGGCAGACCCTGTCGGAAGGGGGGGGAGAAGCAGTGGGGGGGGGTGCGCAGCCTTGCTGAGAAATTGGGCTGTGGGAACAGCAGTGCGGTGTGTGTCCCCCTGCAGGGCAGACCGCCCTGCACATTGCCATCGAGCGGCGGTGCAAGCACTACGTGGAGCTGCTGGTGGAGAAAGGAGCTGACGTCCATGCGCAGGCCAGGGGCCGTTTCTTCCAGCCCAAGGACGAGGGGGGCTACTTCTACTTTGGTGAGTGAGAGAGACAGACACACTACCCCCCCCCCCCCGCCCCTGGGGGGGTGCAGCCTCTGCCCCCCGGGAACTGGTGAGGCCTGGTGGCTGAGCTGTGAACCACACACTCCTTGGTTAGAATGTGTCTTTTGCCCCTCTCTACCTGGCACTGCCCGCCTGCAGCACGGGTCTGCCTTGAAGGGCTGCGGCAGGGTTGGTGGTGACAATGCTCCCTCTAAGGTGCGGGGTCTTGTGAGCAAAGATTCTACTTTGTGAGCTACCAGCATTAAAGTTGTGAGCGAGCCATTTGGCTACTGCATAAATTAGTTTGCTCTGGAGCCCTCCTTCCTGAGCTGAGACAAAAGTGTGTGAGCCGGAGGCTAAAAAACTGTGAGCTAGCTCACACTAACGCAGCTTAGAGGGGACACTGGTGGTGCTCATGCACGGGAAACTCTTTGGACACTGACGCTTAAATAAGATGCCTGACTCTGCGTGACTGTGTCAGTGCGTTTCTGGCCAAAGAGACATCCTTCAGCATTGGCTATTTGACTGCGGTTTGCTTAACGATGCAAGAGAGAGTTGGATAAAACCCCTTATCCAGGACTCTGGGTGTGAAGAGGATATTTTCCGGTTTCTTTTAGCAGGGAAGGGTTTTAATATTACATTGGCAGTTGCCAAGTTCTTTTCTCAGTCAATTAAGATTAAAAATCATTATTATTTTTACATTATATAGACACCTGTATTAAATAAATTTCCTTCTTTTTTTGGTCTTTGTGTGACACTGTTCAGAGCCAAATTGGCTGTGAGAGCAGTATCATTAAGAACATAAGAGCATAAGAGAAGCCAATGCTGGATCAGGCCAATGGCCCATCCAGTCCAAAATACCAGGGGCCCTCAGGAGGTCCAGCAGTGGGGCCAGGACACCAGAAGCCCTCCCACTGTTGCCCTCCCCCCCCAGCACCAAGAATACAGAACACCACTTGCCCCAGACTGAGAGTTCCTATCTACACCTTGTGGCTAATAGCCACTGATGGACCTCTGCTCCATAGAAGAACGTCAGAGAAGCCAATGCTGGATCAGGCCAATGGCCCATCCAATCCAACACTCTGTCACACAGTGGCCAAAAATACCAGGGGCCATCAGGAGGTCCAGCAGTGGGGCCAGGACACTAGAAGCCCTCCCATCGTTGCCCTCCCCCCCAAGAATACAGAGCATCCCTTGCCCCAGACCGAGAGTTCCTGTCTATACCTTGTGGCTGATAGCCACCGATGGACCTCTGCTCCATATGCTTATGTGATTCCCTCTTGAAGCTGGCCATGCTTGTAAATGAAAGAAAGTGGCCTGTGGCCATGCAGGGACATGGATACTGTGTGGGTAGTGGGGAAGCAACAGAGGGAGGGGAAGCTGGGCGAGAGGCAAGGGCTGGTATCATGGGCAATGTTCCCTCTAAGCTGTGGGGTCTTGTGAGCAAAAATTCTACTTTGTGAGCTACTGGCAATTACAGTTGTGAGCGAGTGATTTGGCTACTGCATAAATTAGTTAGCTCTGGAGCCCTCCTTCCTGAGCGGAGACAAAAATGTGTGAGCCGGAGGCTAAAAAACTGTGAGCTGGCTCACACTAACTCAGCTTAGAGGGAACACTGATCATGGGCATTGTCTTGTTGGGTGGTCAGGGGTTCAACCAAGGACTTGGTGTAGAAGGCAGGTCCTGTGGGAGAATCAGGAGGAAGAGAAGAGAACGGGGATGAAGAGTGCTCAGCATGTGGGCAGCAAGGGAGATGGGCAGAGATTTACTCTGCCTCTGCGCCGACAGACTGATTGTCTCTCCCAGTGGTGGAAGAGCTCGAGCCACCTGCAACAGGTTGTCCTCCTGAGGGTGTCCCCTCCTCCAGTCCAGGGCCCAGGCCGCTCTGGCCTGCGGTGACTGGGAGATGCACCCGACGAGGGCGCCTTCCACCTGCAGGCTGCCTTTCACGCCTCTCTTGCCCTCTCCTGCCCAGGTGAGCTGCCCCTCTCCCTGGCGGCCTGCACCAACCAGCCGCACATCGTCCAGTACCTGACGGAGAACGCGCACAAGCAGGCCGACCTGCGGCGCCAGGACTCGCGGGGCAACACGGTGCTCCACGCGCTGGTGGCCATCGCGGACAACACCCGCGAGAACACCAAGTTCGTCACCAAGATGTACGACATGCTGCTGACCAAGTGTGCCAAGCTCTTCCCCGACACCAACCTGGAGGCCCTGCTCAACAACGACGGCCTCTCGCCTCTCATGATGGCTGCCAAGACCGGCAAGATCGGGGTGAGCCTGGCAGGCTGGGGCAGAGGGAGGGGGGCCGGGGGCCTCACGGGGGTCCCTTGGGGCCAAGCTTTGAAAATAAGAAGAAAAGAAAATAAGGGGCGGGGCCCTGGCTCTGTGGTTGGCCATCTGCTCGGCATGCAGAAGGTCCCAGGTTCAGTCCCCGGCGGCATCTCCAGTTAAAAGGACCAGGCAGGAAGTGATGGGAAAGACCTCTGCCTGAGACCCTGGAGAGCTGTCCAGAGGGGTCCAACATACCTATGGGACTGCCTTTCCCCGTATATACCCCAGAGAGCACTACGGTCTGGGTCTCAAAATCGATTGACCCTCCCTGGCCTGAGGGAGGCCAGGCTAGCTGCTACTAGGGCCGGGGCCTTTTCGGTGGCGACCCCCACCTGGTGGAACAAGCTCCCGGAGGAGATCAGGGCCCTGCGGGACCTTTCGCAGTTCTGCAGGGCCTGCAAGACGGAGCTCTTCCGCCAGGCATTTAATTAGGGGCCGCCGCTGCCATAGTGCACAGCCCGCAAAGTCATCATTGAGCAGCTGACATAAGAGTTGACGGGCAGAGTAACATCTAGGCACTTTTATGCTGGAAGCTGGAAACCCATCTGAAAGCATTTCCTCTTGATTGAATTTTAACTGCCGCCAGCACTTTGTAATGTATTATTTTAATTGTTATGTTTTAATCTGTATTATGTATGTTTTTATCATGTATTTATGTTACTGGAAGCCGCCCTGAGCCTGCTTGCAGGGAGGGCGGGGTATAAATCAGACAATAAATAAATAAATAAATAAATAAATAAGCAGCCGCTCACACCCACAGCTTAGAGGGAACACTGCTGACCTCAGTGGACCAGTGCTCTGATTTGGTATAAGGCAGTTTCACTTGTACACATGTAAGGTTGTCCCCTTGTACCCTTTGGATGTCAAACACCCTCTGGAGAGCTGTAAAGAGGGGCTGTGGCTCAGTGGTAGAGCCTCTGCTTGGCATGCAAAAGGTCCCAGGTTCAATCCCCGGCATCTCCAGTCGAAAAGGACCAGGCGGGAGGTGATGTGAAAGACCTCAGCCTGAGACCCTGGAGAACTGTAAAGAGGGGCCATGGCTCAGTGGAAGAGCATTTGCTTGGCATGCAGAAGGTCCCAGGTTCAGTCCCCGGCATCTCCAGTCAAAAAGGACCAGGCGGGAGGTGATGTGAAAGACCTCCGCCTGAGACCCTGGAGCGCTGCTGCCAGTCTCAGTAGACCATACTGACCTTGATGGACCGAGGGTCTGATAAGGCAGCTTTTGAGCGCCACAAAACAAAAAAATAAATAGGGGGGGGGAGAGAAGTTTCATGGCGTGATGGAGGATCAGTACCACTAGAGGAGGCGGAATCAGAACCCTTCCCCTGGGGGGGGGGGGAAGTCCATCCAGCAATTAACTGGATCTCTCCTTAGCATTCATTGGAACACTTGCATCCCTCCCTTGCAAAGTGAGGAGCGGATGGGAAACACACACGGCACAGCGGTGCTTACACAACAGTCCTTTCAAACAGGGGATGGCAGGAGATGGGAGAGGCTGGGTGATGTGGAAAGGCTTGCGCCCCCTGGTGGCAGCTGGCAGGATCCCACTCCTCTGGCCAGCAGCTCTCCGGAGTCTCCGGCAGAGAGATCCCCCCCCCCCGAGCCTTTTTCAGTTGCAGATGCTGACTGTTGCATCCAGGCCCCTTGCAAACACATCTAGTTTTTAAACAGAAAACCACCAGAGCCTTTTCCAGCTACAAATGCTAAGATTAAAGTGTGTCGTCGTTGTTTTATTAACATAAGAACATAAGAGACGCCAGTGCTGGATCAGGCCAAAGGCCCATCCAGTCCAACACTCTGTGTCACACAGTGGCCAGAAATACCAGGTGCCATCAGGAGGTCCACCAGTGGGGCCAGAACATTAGAAGCCCTCCCACTGTTGACCCCCCCCTCCAAGCACCAAGAAGACAGAGCATCCCTTGCCCCAGAGCCCCTATCTATACCTTGTGGCTAATAGCCACTGATGGACCTCTGCTCCATATGCTTATTGCAACATATGATTAAAACTCCACCAAGCCACTTGGAATGGTGCCTAGGAAAGAGGGTTTCCCACCCCTAGGACAAATATTCTCACCCTCCTCACCTCTTTCCTGCCCTTTCCGACGACCCATTTGGTGAGCCCTGGTTTCTCCTCCTCCCCCATCGGTCCGGTCTGACTGGGGTCGCCGTTGTTCCCAGCCCTGACTTCTGGTCTGACCTGGTGTCCCTTCCCGCCTGCAGATCTTCCAGCACATCATCCGCCGGGAGATCAAGGACGAAGACGTGCGGCACCTCTCCCGCAAGTTCAAGGACTGGGCCTACGGGCCGGTCTACTCCTCGCTGTACGACCTGTCCTCCCTGGACACGTGTGGGGAGGAGGTCTCCGTGCTGGAGATCCTGGTCTATAACAGCAAGATCGAGGTGAGCCCAGGAGGTCTGGCGTGCGTGACAGCTTCTGCAGAACTCTGCTGTCCTGGTTCCGGCTGTCTTTGTTTGTTGCGGCTCAGTGGCAGAGCCTCTGCTTGGCATGCAGAAGGTCCCGGGGTTCAATCTCTGGCATCTCCAGTTACAGGGGTGAGGTGGGAGGTTGGTGATGTGAAAGGCCTCTCTGCCTTTCTGCTGCCGAGCTGCTGCCAGTCTGAGTAGACAATGCCGACTGCGATTGTCTGATTCAGGAAGCAGCTTCACGCGTCTTCACGCTGTCCTGCTGCTCTCTTCCCAGAATCGTCACGAGATGCTGGCCGTGGAGCCGATCAACGAACTCCTGCGGGACAAGTGGCGCAAATTCGGGGCGGTCTCGTTCTACATCAGCGTCGTATCCTACCTCTGTGCGATGGTCATCTTCACCCTCGTGTCCTACTACCGTCCGCTGGAGGGCATCGTGAGTACCCGCTGTACCAGGGTGTGAGGGAGCTGCCGGCATTAAAGTGGTGAGCGAGCGATTTGGTGACTGCGTAAATTAGTTTGCTCTGGGGCCATCCCTTCCTGAGCTAAGGCAAAACTGTCTGAGCCAGAGGCTAAGAAACTGTGAGCTAGCTCACACTCACTCAGCTTAGAGGGAACACTGGCATTGAGTAGTCCTCATGCTGCGTTCAGTGTGTGTACAGCTCAACGTGTGAGTTAAACCCCACATTTCTCCAGGTGCTGGTCCCCCTTTCATTTGAATTTTGAACATGCATCAGCTCTTAGAAATAGATTTTAGGGATTGTTCCAAATGCAAACCTTCCAGCTGTATATCTTTATCAGCTTATAGCTCCAAATTTGTGCTGAACCATCTCCTTGGCCAGATTTAATGTCCTTCCTTCTGCTCTTCTCTCTGGCAGATTCCAGGGGATCCCTTACTCCAGCAGGGGTTGTCCTTGTAAGAAGGACTGTGTGGAAACTGTCCCTCGTGTTCTCCTTCAATGTCCCTTTTATCTGGTGCCCCGCCAGGATCTTCTGTACCCTATATTAGCTCAATTCTCAGAGATTCCTGACAATTTTATGTGTACTGAGCCTTCGGGGTAGAGCGGGATACAAATCAAAAGATAAATAAAAATAAAATAAAAATAAATGTGTGTGCCTGTGGGGTTGGGGGATGGGGGACACAAGATTCCCTCTAAGTTAGTGTGAGCCAGCTCACCATTTTTTTTAGCCTCCAGCGCACACATTTTTGTCTTAGCTCAGGAAGGATGGTTCTGGAGCAAACTAATTTATGCAGTAGCCCAATCGCTCGCTCACAACTTTAATGCCAGCAGCTCACAAAGTAGAATTTTTGCTCACAAGACCTCCACAGCTTAGAAGGAGCATCGGTGGGGAGTGCTTTCCATAAGGGGGTGAGCAGAGGGGGGAAACCCTCTTTCTGTATGATTCAAGCGCTGGTCCGTTGAGGCAGGATTAAGGCAAATCAAATGGAGCGTCTTTCCCGCTTCCTGATTAGCTTGCAGAACCAGTTGCCGCTGGATGTCAAGAGCCCCGAGCGTGGGTGACCTGAAAGCAGTGTCAGAGGAACACGAGGAAGATCTGCCTTTCAATGGCTGCGGCAGCCAAGGATAGAACCTCCATGTACAGAGGCAGGGAACCTCAGACTAGCACAGGATGGCGATCTCCATGACGCCAAACTGTGTGTGAATTCCTCTGCAGGCCCTGCCTGGGTAGGTGGATCCAGGATGGCAATTCTCACCTTCAAGAGCCATTGATCACTTGAGACTTCTGGGAACTATGAGGCAGAAGTCGGCTCTGAGTTAGAACCTAAGGAAACATAAGAGATGCTGTGCTGGATTAGGCCAGTGGCCCATCTAGTCCAACACTCTGTGTCACACAGTGGCCAAAACCCAGGCCCACCAGGAGGTCCACCAGTGGGGCCAGAACTCCAGAAACCCTCCCACCAAGCACCAAAAGCATCACTGCCCCAGACATAAGAACATAAGAGAAGCCATGATGGATCAGGCCAGTGGCCCCTCCAGTCCAACACTCTGTGTCACACAGGGGCCAAACCCAGGTGCCATCAGGAGGTCCACCAGCAGGCCCAGTACTCCAGAAGCCCTCTCACTGTTGCCCTCCAAGCACCAAGAAGACAGAGCATCACTGCCCCAGACATAAGAACATAAGAGAAGCCAATGTTGGATCAGGCCAATGGCCCCTCCAGTCCAACACAGTGGCCAAAACCCAGGGCCCACCTGGAGGTCCAGCAGCGGGGCCAGAACTCCAGAAGCCCTCCCACTGTTGCCCCCTAAGCACCAAGAACACAGAGCATCACTGCCCCAGACAGAGTGTTCTACCTAAACCTTGTGGCTGAGAGCCACTGATGGACCTCTGCTCCAGATGTTTCTCCAGTCCCCTCAAAGCTGTCTGTGCCTGTAGCTGCCACCACTTCTTGCAGCAGTGAATTCCATGGGTTATTCAGAGTAGCTTCTCTCCTTTTCCCTCTGCAGCCCCCATACCCGTACATCACCACCACGGACTACCTGCGTCTGGCCGGGGAGATTGTCACGCTGTTTACTGGAGTCCTCTTCTTCTTCACGAACGTGAGTGTGAGCAAGAGCTCTCCCCGTTATGACACCAGGGTCTGGGCTCGCCTCTTTTTGTAGAGGATGTCTTTCCTTCTCGTTACAGGAGGGACTTCACCTGACCCTTCCATCAGTCTCTGAGTCCCCTTGAACATGTAGCCATCCATTTCTCTTTTCGGCTTCTTTTCCCCCGCAAGGTGTCCCTCAATCACAGCCCTCTCGCACTGCCTCCACTTTGGACCAGTTGGTCTTGAGTGACCCTCCCCTGCAGCCTGGCACACCTTGGCATCCTCGTGCCACTGTCTTTGCCTGCCTTGTTTAGGAGAACGGGGAACACAGGTTGCCTGGGGATTTCAGATACGTCACTTGTGCTTTTGAGAAACAGCCAGATTTTAATCCTTCCGATCCCAGAGATGTGATTGCCGACGGGCGGTGAATTCTCTGAAGCTAGAGAAGGTGCTGGAATGGTGGCACACGCCTTGGAGGGGGGGAGTTGTTTAATGCCCCCCCCCGCTCCAGCAGAAGAGGCCGTGCCAGAGGAGCCTAGGGCTTGGATTCCTCTGCGTGTGCCTCACTGGTCACTGTTACATGGCTCTTTGTGGTTTCCTTTGTGCACAGTGACGCAGCTCCAGAGGCTTGCTGGCTTGCTTGCTGGAGAGCCAGTTTGGTGTAGTGGTTAAGAACGCGGACTCTAATCTGGGAGAACCGGGTTTGATTCCCCACTCCTCCACTTGCACCTGCTGGATGACCTTGGGCAAGCCGTGGTTCTGATAAGAGCTGTCCTTGAAAAAGAGCAGTTTGTGTCAGAGTTCTCTCAGCCCCACCCACCTCACAGGGTGTCTGTTGTGGGGAGGGGAAGGGAAAGGAGTTTGTAAGCCGCTCTGAGGCTCCAAGTGAAGGGCGGGGTATAAATCCAATCTCTTCCTCCTCCTCCTCCTCCTCCTCCTCCTCCTCCTCCTTCTTCCTTGTCACTCGGGATGTGCATTCAGTTTGGACGAACCAGAAAACCCCCCAATAATGCCTATTCAGCATTATTCAGGCCTGCCTAAAGCCGAATCAGATTCCCTAATCTGATTTGGCTGGCCGAACAGGGATTCCCCAAATGGATGCTATATATTTGACATCCATTCGGGGAGTTCCTTTGCTGGGCAATGGGACAGCCCAGGAGGCATTTAAATGCCTCCTTCCAGGGCCCTCCCCGGCCCGCCTGCTTTCGTGGGCAGGCCAGGGAAGGCCAGGTGGCGCTCTCCAGGCCTTCCCCAGCTCGCCCGCTTTAGGAGGCGGGCGGGGGAAAGGACAGGGAGGCATTTAAATTATCAGCTAGTCTGATAATTCCTGAACCCCAATATCATACCGGTACTGGGTTTCAGGAATATCAGCAAATACCGAAATTTTTGGGGCTCAGTAGATCCGAACCCGAAAAATGCCAAATTTTTTGGGGTGCACACCCCTAGTAGTCACCAAGCAGCCCCCCCCTTTAATCTCCTCTTTAAACTTTCTCCGTTTCTTGATCCCGTCTTCCCAGCTGGGGCCTCCCTGAGGGTGGTGGCCGTCAGTGGAGCTCTCCTTGGCTTCCTGGCCAACCTGTGAACCTCTTCTCTTCTTCCCCAGATCAAGGACCTCTTCATGAAGAAGTGCCCCGGGGTGAATTCCTTCTTCATCGATGGCTCCTTCCAGCTACTCTAGTAAGTACCAGAGAGCAGCCCCCGGAGAAGAGTGCTGTGGCAGTGGCTGGCCACACGGAGCCCTGCCAGAGTTCAGCATCACCGGGGCTGACGACCTCAGAAACTTGTGAGAGCTGGTGTGGCACAGTCGAAATAGCCTTGGACTAGGATCCTGGGAGACCCAGGTTTGAATCTGGACTTGGGCCCTGGTCGCTCAGTGAGCGACTTTGGGCTCGTCACAGACTCAGCCTTGCCTCCCTCACAGGGTTGTTGTGAGACAATGGAGTAGTGGAGATCGCTGCTCTAAGCTGCCTTGAGTCCCAGCTGGGGAGAAAAGCAGGACATACATCATCATCATCATTATTATGATGATGATGGTTATTAAAA
This sequence comes from Gekko japonicus, assembly GCF_001447785.1. Classification (NCBI taxonomy): domain Eukaryota; kingdom Metazoa; phylum Chordata; class Lepidosauria; order Squamata; family Gekkonidae; genus Gekko; species Gekko japonicus. The sequence goes on from NW_015167526.1 coordinate 196,963, forward strand.
GTTTAAAGTTTAATAGCCCATAGGCCATACACCATAAGAAAATTAAGAGTTTAAAAGAACAGTAAAACAAGAATTTGCCACATCCACGATGCAGCTTTGGCAGAGGCTGCTCAGGAGTAGTCTTAATCTCACTGCATCAGGAAAAGGTAAATATTTCAACAGCCATTTTCGTAGGAATCTTTCTCTTGCCGCTGCATGTCTTGGACAGTAGAAGAAGATATGACGAGTCGAGTTCTGACAAAGGGCCGTCACAATAGCGGCAGTCCGGAGGGGTCTTGAGAAAACAGCCCTTCATCTGGGCTGTTGGAAACGCATTGCAGCGTGCAATCATGTATGACCGCCTCAGTTTTGGAGTGGTCAACATGTTTAAATAAAGAGGCAGGTCAAATTTGGTGGAATAAGTAATTCCTAGATGAAGTGAGAATTAGGATTATTATTAATAATAATAATTTGATTTGTTAATCGCCCTAACCCAGTTTACATAATACTGTTCCTCTCTCTCTTCCTTCTCCACCCTTTTCACACTTCTATGCTCTCTGTTGATTTAGATGTTTCTGCCATACGTTTCTCCCAAAGGGGGGGGCAAGGACAGCTTACAATTTCACTCTCCTCCATATGATCCTTACAACAACCCTGTGAGGGAGGAGAGGCTGAGTGGGTGGCTGGCCTGAGGTCACCCAGGGAACTTCATGGCGGAGCTCTCTTTTCCCCAGTTTGAGCCAGTTTGATGTAGTGGTTACCAATGTTCCCTCTAAGCTGTGGAGTCTCGTGAGCAAAAATTCTACTTGGTGAGCTACTGGCATGAAAGTTGTGAGCAAGTGATTTGCCTGCTGCATAAATTAGCTTGCTCTGGAGCCATCCTTCCTGAGCTAAGACAAAAATGTGTGAGCCAGAGGCTAAAAAACTGTGAGCTAGCTCACACTAACTCAGCTTAGAGGGAACACTGGTGGTTACGTGTGCGGACTCTAATCTGGGAGAACCAGGTTTGATTCCCCACTTTTCCACATGCAGCTGCTGGTGTGACCTTGGGTCAGTCACAAGTTCTTTCAGAGCTGTTCTCTCAAGGGCAGTTCTCAAGAGAGCTCTCTCAGCCCCACCTACCTCACAGGGTGTCTGTTGTGGGGAGGGGAAGGGAAAAGGATTGTAAGCCGCTCTGAGACTCCTTCAGGTAGTGAAGGAGACGGGGTATAAATCCAATCTCTTCTTCCTCTTCCAATTTCACTTCCCCCCTTCTCTCTCTCTCTCTCTCTCTCTGCAGGGGGTTGGACTAGATGGCCCTTGAGGTCCCCTCCAGCTCTCTGTTTCCATGTTCTTTGCCGCTGCTGCTGCTTCTCCTTCCTCTGGCTGAAGTCATGCTGGAGTTGCATAGACTTGGTATCTACTGCCTTGTTGCTAGGCGGATTCACACGGCCGACTCTGATCTCTCAAGATTTTGCGAGATCTGGCGTTCTTTGTTATGGGAAGTTTTCAATCCCCCGCTGTTGTTTTGATTGCATTTTAGGATTTTTCTGCAAACCTCAGGAATCTCCGTTGTTAGCAGACCATCCTCCAGTTTGGTGTTGTGGTGAAGTGTGTGGACTCTAGTCTGGGAGAACCGGGTTTGATCCCCCACTCCTCCACTTGCACCTGCTGGATGACCTTGGGCAAGTCATAGTTCTGATAAGAGCTGTCCTTGAAAAAGAGCCGTTTCTGTCAAGAGCTCTCTCAGCCCCACCTGCCTCACAGAGTGTCTGTTGTGGGGAGGGGAAGGGAAAGGAGCTTGTAAGCCGCTCTGAGACTCCAAGTGAAGGGCAGGGGTATAAATCCAATCTCCTCCTCCTTCTTCTGTCTGATCTTGAGGATTGTTTGATCTGCACTTTGGGGCCCTGTCCAGAATTAGATATATTAACGTGAGGCCTCCAAGCCGCCCCTAAATACAGCTTTCTCTCCCCAGCTTGATAGGATTAGATAGATTATGCGTGCCCATGTTCAAGCCCTGTTCCTGTGGTCACCTGCAGCCCATTTCCTTAGCTGCTGTTTAAGGCCCAAAGTACCAGGGCCGGCCCACTCCCCCAAATGTTGGGCTCTCGTTCTAAGGGAAAACAGGGAAGACCAGGACCCGAAGACCTCTATATAACCCGGTCACCTGTTACAGGAACGAACGCAGAGTTCTTCTCTTCACGCCTTTGCCTTTCCTGTCCCCCTTCTGCCAGGGACCAGAGCTCTGCTACTCTGGCAAGCAGCCTGCCCGTGTGGGTTGGGTTCTCGAAGCAGTCGTTACTGGTAGTACTAAGTGCCTCTGCATGTTCTTTGGGGGCTCGGCTTCATTCGAGACCAACTGCTGTTGAAATCCAGGGGAGACTGTGAGATTGGCACTTTGGGAGGGGGTGCGGTCTCCTGTGCCAAGGGAGGAAAAAACCCTTCAAAACCCCTACCGGGCACTCCCAGCCTGAAACGGCACTAGGGGCATTCGGAGAAACTTCTGGACCCTTCCCCACCCCCCCAAAAAAATTGCCCTGATTCTGCTTTCTGCTGATCTGGCCTGTGAAAGAGCACAAACCAGAAGGAATATTATTATATTATAATAACTGAGGAGGTTTCAAATCGTCTCCAATCAGGGGTGCTTAAGAGATGGGAGATGGGTACTTACTAGAGAGCCAGTTTGGTGTCATGGTTAAGTGCATGGACTCTGATCTGGGAGAACCGGGTTTGATTCCCCACTCCTCCACATGCAGCTGCTAGATGACCTTGGGCAAGACGTAGTTCTGATAAGAGCTGTCCTTGAAAAAGAGCAGTTTCTGTCAAGAGCTCTCTCAGCCCCTCCTACCTCGCAGGGTGTCTGTTGTGGGGAGGGGAGGGGAAGGGAAAGGAGTTTGTAAGCCACTCTGAGACTCCTTTGGGTAGTGAAGGGAGGGGTATACATCCAATCTCTTCTCTTCTTCTGTAAGAGCAGTCCTAGAAAGAGCTCTCTCAGTCCCACCTACCTCGCAGGGTGTCTGTGGTGGGGAGGGGAAGGGAAAGGAGTTTGTAAGCCGCTCTGAGACTCACTTGGGTAGTGAAGGGCCATGGGGTATGAATCCAATCTCCTCTTCTTCTCCTTCTCTCAGCTGTTCTCTCAAGGGCAGTTCTCAGGAGCGCTCTCTCAGCCCCACCCACCTCCCAGGGTGTCTGTTGTGGGGAGGGGAAGGGAAAGGAGTTTGTAAGCCGCTCTGAGACTCCCTTGGGTAGTGATGGGCCATGGGGTATGAATCCAATGTCTTCTTCTTCTTCTCCTCCTTCTATTTCCGTCATCCACCTGGGTCATGTGTCCCAGAGGAGGGGGGCCTGCCTATGCCGTAGGCAGCTGCAGACTCGGAGGTCATAGCAACCCCACCCCTTCCTCTGTGGGCCTGCAGCCCCCGTGCCGGGTGGTTCCAGGCCGTCTGTGACCTCTGGGTGTGGTTGCCTTCAGCTTCATCTATTCGGTCCTGGTGCTGGTGGCAGCGGCCTTGTACCTGGCGGGCATCGAGGCCTACCTGGCCGTCATGGTCTTTGCGCTGGTCCTGGGCTGGATGAACGCCCTCTACTTCACTCGGGGCCTCAAGCTGACGGGGACCTACAGCATCATGATCCAGAAGGTGAGGGGGCAGCAGGGCTGGGGGTGGGGTATTCAAAAGGCTCTGCTTAGGTCCCTGTGTGTCAATCCCCCACTAAAGTGCCTGAGGTCACAGCCGCTGGGGAAGACCCCAAGAAGCAGCTGCCTGTCCGTGCCGTGGTTTTCCTGTGTGGCCAGGATTTGTGGGGAATGCTCCCGATGTTCTTTCAGCCATGGTGACGGAGGGGAACCTCCATGTTCAGAGGCAGTCAGCCTCAATGCCAGAGCCAGGAGGCAACATCAGGGGAAGGCCTCGGCCTCTCTGCCCTGTTGCTGGCCCTCCAGAGGAACTGGCTGGCCCCTGTGTGAGACGGGATGCTGGACTGGAGGGACCCTCACTGGTCCAACCCAGCAGGGCTCTTCTGAGGTTTTTCTCAGGGGAAGGCCTCGGCCTCTCTGCCCTGTTGCTGGCCCTCCAGAGGAACTGGCTGGCCCCTGTGTGAGACAGGAGGCTGGACTAGAGGGAACCTCCCTGGTCTGACCCAGCAGGGCTCTTCTGGTGTCTTTATCAGGGGAAGGCCTCGGCCTCCCTGCCCTGTTGCTGGTCCTCCAGAGGAATTTGCTGGCCCCTGTGTGAGACGGGAGGCTGGACTGGATGGACCCTCCCTGGTCTGGCCCAGCAGGGCTCTTCTGGTGTCCTTATCAGGGGAAGGCCTCGGCCTCTCTGCCATGTTGCTGGCCCTCCAGAGGGACTGGTTGACCGCTGTGTGAGACGGGAGGCTGGACTGGATGGACTCCCAGTGGTCTGACCCAGCAGGGCTCTTCTGAGGGTCTGATGCTGAAGTGCTGTCTCTCCTCTGATTACAGATTCTCTTCAAGGACCTTTTCCGGTTCCTGCTCGTTTATGTCCTTTTCATGATCGGCTATGCGTCAGGTAATACGGCCACCGGGGTCAGCCTGCTGGGTTCACCTGGTTTCTGTTTCAAAACTGTGGTCCCGCCAGACCTCCAGCAAAACCCCTCCGACCCCTGCCCTACCTTCCCGTGAGAATTCCTCTGATCCAGTTTCTCCACAGCAGCCATTACAGCCAGGTATAAAGTGTGCCGGGGTTTCAAAAGAAAGGATATCCTGTGAGGGAAATATTGACTCTGACAAGCTGCTGCATCACCACGGTTTGGACCCCGTGGATCGGTTTTGCTAAGGGTGATGCCTTTCCCTGGCATGAGGAGCTTTTCTCCATCGTGCGATGCTCTTGTGAGAGTGACGGCTCCTTGCACCAGGGGAAAGGGCCACCATTCGCAGAACGGAGCCGCAGGAAAACACCGACAAAGAAAGCCTGACATCAAGCAAGGACTTACACAATAAATTTTGTAAAATATAAGCTACTATAAAACACTATAGAATACTATATTTAAATCGATATATCCAGGGGTCATTTCGTAGGAAAAGAGGTGCAGGAGCTCATTTGCATAGCTCATTTGCATATGCCACACCCCCTGACAAAGGGCAGGCATGTTTAGAATGCCTTTCTCTCCCTTCCCCAGATGGGGAAGGGAAAGAAAGGCATTTAAATCCCCCAGGTGGTGGGGGGCTCTGCAGGCCAGGAATGGCAGTGGGGGGGCACCCCAGGCTTCTTACTGCCGGAGCACCGCTCTACCACGCTCCGGCAGGAAATGACCCCAATTATATCTATTTGCAAACTGCACTATAAAGGATATGATTGATAGAGCCGCAAAATGGAGCCAGGGACAAACCAGGGTGATTTATTTTATTTTATGTTTCTGATTTATGCCCCGCCCTACCCCGCCAAGGGGTACACAGTCCCAGGTTTGTAGAAAAAACCGAATACTAAAAAAAAAAAAACTTTGGGTGATTAAAACTCTCCAAAATAATAGAAACAACACTTGTAGCTTTAAGAAAAGAATGCCCACTGAACTCTCAGTGGCTGGTTCGGGATTGCTTGGCAACCACGACAGTATTAAGATGGGTCACCCTGTTAGTCTGTCTGTATCAGTAGAAAAGAGCCAGAGTCCAGGAGCACCTTAAAGACTAAAACAAATGTGGCAGGGTATGAGCTTTTGTGAGTCACTGCTCACTTCTTCAGATACAACTAGAATGGGAGTCCATCAGTCCTATTTATTGGAAAGTGGAGAGGTTTCACATGCTGAATGACATTAGCAGGCAAATGACAATAGCAGGTGAATGACAATAGGGGGCGTGATTGGATTTAGGTGAGATATGCGAAGGGGTAATAAGCGTGGAGAAATCTGCATTGGTAATGAGACAGGAAACCTAAGTCTCAATTCAGTCCAGGTGGGTGCATTGTCTTGAGCTTCAATATCAGCTGCAATTGCCAAGCCTTCCTGCCTCTTCTTTTCCTACAGCCTTTGTTTCTCTGCTAGCACCGAGGCCTGTGTGGAGGACCGGCCCAACTGCACAGCCCCTGCCTACCCGTCCTGCCGGGACAGCAAGACCTTCAGCACTTTCCTGCTGGACCTCTTCAAGCTGACCATTGGCATGGGGGACCTGGAGATGATCGAGAACGCCAAGTACCCCGGGGTCTTTGTCATCCTCCTCGTCACCTACATCATCCTGACGTTTGTCCTCCTGCTTAACATGTTGATCGCCCTCATGGGAGAGACGGTGGGCCAGGTGTCCAAGGAGAGCAAGCAGATCTGGAAGCTGCAGGTAGAGGCCGTGCTGGGAGGGGCAAGTCCTACCAAGGTCTGTGCACCGCGAGCTGCTGCCGGAGAAGGCCCCTGCAGCCCCGGATAATGGAAGGCTGTCGGGGATTTGTTGCCAAAATCTGGTACCTAGTGGAAATGATGCAATCGACACATTATGTGTGCACGATGGGGAGTCAGTTAAAGTTTGGCAGTTTGGAAGTATACCGGGGGGGATCTCTTTGCCATCTTCTGAGGCAGTTTTACCCCTCTGGGATAGGGAGCATCTATATACTAATAGCCAAGGTGCCCCCTGCGTGCAGATCTCTATATCCGCACATCGGGGGCACCTAGGGAGCAAAGAGATTTTCCCGCACATTTGGGGGCAATCCACATTTGGGGTGGTTTGGCGGCCCCGGCGGCTTGGAGCCACACGGGCCTCGCTGTTGGGGCCAGGCAGGGGTGGGGGAGAAGAAGAGAAGGTTCACCTGCGGCAGCTTCCTCCTCTGCATGGAGCCCCCCCCCCCACGCGAGTATCGTGGGTCGCTGCTTCTTGTTCTCTTTAAAACACACGTGGGAATGAAGAGCTTCTCTCTCTGTTCCAAAGCAACACGTCGGCTGCTCAACCACAGGGCTGCCCTGAGATGATGATTCTCTCTGGTAACCCGTCTCTCACAGTCAATCAGCCCTCTGACTGAAGAGAAGTCAGACGTACGTTTATTCCCAGGGGTCCAGTGAAAACCTGGTGTCCCCGCCAAAGATCATTCGTGTTCTCTTTTAGGATTTTTATTTAAAATCAACTTAAATCACTCTTGAAATGACTAAATAGAAAAGGATCACAATGATACAAAAAAACCCACTTGTATACATCAATGAAATTAGAAATAGGAAAGCAAACGTATCTCGTCCTATCTATATTCAATTTAAAAGATAAAAGGCAGTTTCTAAGAGTCTCAGCAAAGGACTTTCAGAAAGATTAAAGAGTCTCCCACAGCCCACATCTGAGAGATTCGGCCGTTCGGGGGTTGTCTTGGGTGTGGCCATCTTATATAGGCCTAATTATGGGGGACTCACATGACGGTATTGAAACCATTTAATTTGTCTCCCCTGAAGGTGTGACATGATCCCTGCTGAGCTGAGAATGCATTTCCCATAGAAATAATTGTTTCGGACCGGTGATCTGTTCATTCTTAGATTTAGTTCCGGCCAGGAAGGGGTCCTTCTCCAGGATGAAAAAGGAGGAACAAGAAACCAGTATAGATATTTGCAGAAGTCCTCAGGTCCTGTGCCAGGGGTCCCCGACATTGTTGAGCCTGGGGGGCACATTCGGAATTTGGCACGGCATGGTGGGCGCGGAAACAAAATGGCTGCCGCACGAGGCAGAGCCAGCTACAAAATGGCTGACCTGCAGTCCTACAGTGCAGGCCCTCATGCTGTGGTGGCAGCTGCTGCCAAAGCAACATTTTTAAAAATCTTCACACAGCCAATCAAATTGAATCAATCAATCAATTATAGTTTTATATAGCAGAAGTTTGAAAAAGTTGGGGGTATGTGCCCCTGGACAGAGTTGAGGAAGAGAGCCATGTGAGGTGGTCTCGTCGGCCACAGTTTTGTACGGTTCTTAGTGTGTGTCTGCCTAAGCATGCGCTGTTCATTGTCATAAGCAGCTCTTTTGACGGGGGAAGGCTTCTTGCTCTGGGGGAAAGTGACACAGGACCCGGTCCCATGGAGATTTTGCCACGCGAAAGGCATGAATGTCGGGCGGATTTTCATGGCGTGATCACATCGCAACATCTGGGAAGCGTAGCGCACCCATGGACATCCTGTGGCATCCTGCCGAAGATGCGGTGTTAAAAAGTACCGCGGAAAGTGCACTAGTATCCGGAAAACGCAGGGCAGGGGTGGGCGTCTGATCACGGGAGCGCTAGTATCCCGTGGCATCCGGCGCCCATCCACGTCCCGTTGCAAACTGGATATTTTTCGTAAGCGCATGCACACAAACACAAATCTGAAAGCAGTGCTGCTCTGCGGAACTGCGCATGCGCACAAACGCGAAACGCTTGTGTGATCGCGCTGCTTCTTTGCCACACTGCAGCATCGCCACGCTGCAGCATCGCCGTGTGATCGCCAGCTCACAGCCTAAGCACGGAGACTCGGGGGACCGTGTGATCGGGCTACCATGCTTTATTTTGCTCCGGGGCGAACAGCCACGCCTCCCCCCACCCTGCGTTATCTCGCCCGTGTGACCGGGGCCACAATTAAGAAAACAGACTCATGGGATCCAGTCCTGTGAAATTCAGTTTAAAAAAACAACACAAAGAGAGTTGATTTCAGGCAAAAGGATTGCCCCCAATGCATGATTTGAGTCCATGGGCGATGCTCCGCACATAAACCTCCCAAGGGGCCTCCACAGGTTGTACAGCTCACCTTACAGAGCACCTCTCTCGATCCCTTGGTGTTGTTCCAATGCCCCCTGGTCTTGCTGGAAACGGAATTCCTGGGCATCAAGCGGCCGGTCTGCATTCGCAATGAGGCCCGCATGACACAGCTCTGAAACCCTCTCCTGTAGCTGGGGGTCCCTCGGTTGGCTTTTACCGACCCATGAAAAGCACGTGCCCAGTTTTCCCTCGGCCTAACACTTTCCCTCCCTTTCCCCCGCAGTGGGCTACCACCATCCTGGATATCGAGAGATCCTTCCCCGTGTTCATGAGGAAAGCTTTCCGATCTGGAGAGATGGTCACCGTCGGGAAGGCCTTGGATGGGACCCCAGACCGAAGGTGGTGTTTCAGGTGGGCCTGGTGTGCGGAGGGGAACAGGTCTGCTCCTTCTGGGAGGGATGGACATGGAGTGTTCACCCCACAGTGCGATAAGCTACTCTGCAAGGCACTTCCGTCTGTCCCTCACCACCGCAGTAAGATTTCTGGCAACCTCCTGCCGGTTGACACTGCCATGTGCAGAAAAGGGCAACTCGAATGATAAAAGGGTTGGAACACTTTCCCTATGAGGAAAGGTTAAGGCACTTAGGGATCTTTAGCTTGGAGAAACGACAACTGAGGGGTGACATGATCGAGGTTTACAAGATTATGCATCGGAAAGAGCAGGTAGAGAGGTACTTTTCTCCCTTTCTCACCATACAAGAACCCGTGGGCACTCCATGAAATTGCTGAGCGGTCGGGTTAGAACGGATAAAAGGAAGTCCTTCTTCACCCAAAGAGTGATTAACACTTGGAATTCACTGCCACAGGAAGTGGTGGTGGCTACAAGCATGGACGGCTTCAAAAGGGAATTAGACAAACATATGGAGCAGAGGTCCATCAGTGGCTATTAGCCACAAGGTATAGCTAGGGGCTCTGGGGCAAGTGATGCTCTGTCTTCTTGGAGCTTGGGGGGGGTCAACAGTGGGATGGCTTCTAATGTCCTGGCCCCACTGGTGGACCTCCTGATGGCACCTGGTATTTCTGGCCACTGTGCGACACAAGAGTGTTGGACTGGATGGGCCTTTGGCCTCATCCAGCACTGGGATCTCTTATGTTCTTATGTGATGGAATGTGTGGGCTGTGCGCTTTTGCTTCACCACCCCACTTTCCCCTGCAGCTGTCTTCTCCCTGCGGGTTTGTTCTCTCTCCGTGGCCTTGAGTGCCTGGTTTATCCGTCCTGCCTCCTTTGCCGCCCTCCCGCCCTCACTGGGTCCGTCCCCGCGCTTGCAGGTGTTTGCTCATTGGCCTCTGCTCATCAGGGGGTCTTGTACAATTGGGGTATAACTGCTTAGACCGCTCATTTTATGTTATTCCTGACACAGAAGTTCATGGAGTGTCCTCTACTCTGATCAATAAACCGAGCCTACTTAGGTCCCGTGTGTTGGTGCTGAGTTACTGGAGAGATTCCACCAGGCCACAGTGACACCTGTTCACATGTCCTGCCTTGGTGAAGGAGGACAGAATCCCGCTTTCTTAAAACACTCGGAAGCAGAAAGTCTTGGGGTCTGGTTCCTAAGACCACATTCTAGGGGTTTTCTGCCCTCTGGCGGATGTGTGACATGCAGCCCAGCCCACAGACGTGTCCCAGAGCTACGAAACATGGGGGCCAGCCTTAAATGACAAGAGCAGGATCTTCTGAGAGCCGGAACGCTTGAGAGGAGGCTCCCCCACCCCTGAGCCAAGATGTTCAGGGATTTTGTGTGCTGCCTTGTTGGTTCGGATGGCCAGGGGAGAGGTTTGGGCAACTGGGCCGGCCCTTTTGTCCTGTGGGGTGAGTCCAGCGGGTGTTTCCCTCACGGGCCTGCTCTTCTCTCGCCAGGGTGGACGAAGTGAACTGGTCGCACTGGAATCAGAACTTGGGCATCATCAACGAAGACCCGGGCAAGAACGACACCTACCACTACTACGGCTTCTCCCACACCGTGGGCCGGCTGCGAAGAGGTGAGGGGCTGGGAGTAGCAGGGGGAAATCCCCCCCCCCCCCCCGGGGTTTCCACTTTCTTGCCGGGCTGAGCAGGCCTCCAAATTCCACTGTGAGGGAAAAACTTAACATGAGGATGAACAGCAATGCTGGAGAATTTCCTCTGGAGAAAAAAAGAATCTGGGAAATATCACTCAGCAGTACGGCCTCCGTTTGGCTGACACCGATTCTCTGGCATTTGTTCCGAGAAGGGTGACTTCCAGGGCGCTTGACATAAAAACACATATATAAATGCAATTAAAATCATTCGTAAAACACCATAACAATTAAGATTAATACCCTAAAGTGCTGGAACAGGGTTCAAATAAAGTGCCGTTTGAGGACTGCACTTTCCAGTCGACCTCGGCCGCTGCTGGTGCTTGCATTTCCAACAGGGCAGTTTGTGGTGTGGCTGCTCTCCGGCCAGCCGGAGTAACGTCTGGTACCCGACCACATGGGCGGGAGTTCAGCTTTGCCGAGACCCGAGCGGGGTGGGAGTTCCTCCTTCCCTCTTGATGACCGCCCCTCCTCTTTCTCTCCCTCTGTGGTGCAGATCGCTGGTCAACGGTGGTGCCGCGAGTGGTGGAGCTGAACAAGAACTCTCACCCGGACGAGGTGGTGGTCCCCCTGGACAGTCTGCCCTCCTGCGCCGCCAGCGAGGGCCTCCAGCAGAGCTACCCCCAGAACTGGAGAAAGGAAGACTCCCACATCTGAGGGGAGAGACGAATTCGGACAGGCTGGTCTCTGACTCCTGAGCAAGCCCGGCCTCCCCCGGGGCTCAGGGCACCGTCTCCTCCGCGGACAATGCCAGTAGAGCTCTCCCTCTGCCTTCCATCCCGCTCGCCCGTGTGCCAAGAAGCAGTCTGGGTTCTTGACTGAAACACGGGCGAAGAGCGTGCCTGCACTTTTGCAATGTCCTCTGCGGCCTCCCGTACGAGCCACAGGCCCGCTTTTTTAAAAAAAAAACAAAGTTGCTCTCAGGATGCCATATTTGACCGCTGTACAGAAACGACACAGTCTCTGTGTGCTTGTCAGGCTGGAGTAGACAGGCCGGGCTAAGACTACCCACAAAGGTATTGTTTGACTCGGATGGTGTGGCCATGAGCCAAAGGGGCCGACGGGTGCCATATTTCCAGCGCGCTCCACGGGAGCCAAGCCAGGGCCGTGGGCATTAGCCAGTCCTCCTGTCGAGGACGGTGGCCTTTCCTTCCGCACAGAGTTTTTGTTTTGCACAAGGTTTTTCTCTGACTATTTATTTAGTAATAAAAGCCAAAGTCCCCAGGTGCCTGTCTTGCGTTTCCGGCGGCCAGCAGCTGAGGCGCTCTGCACGGGAAGGGCAGCTTTTGAGAGAAGGGACCGCGGCCGGACGTTCCCCAAAGATCCTCCCCCACTGCCGAGTTCTGGCTAGATGCAACCCCCCCCCCCCGCCTCTTAAGAGCCCAGCTACGCCATCAACAGAAGCTAGGGTTGCAAACCTCCATGTGCAGCCAGGAGAGTTCCCGTTATAATTGATCTCCGGACTGCAGTGATCAGTCCCCCTGGAGCAAATGGCTACTGGGCGGGAGGGGGGGAGCGGACTCTCCGGCATTACCCTCTGCTGAGGCCCCTCCCCTCCCCAGGCTCCGCCCCTAAAACCTCTAGGTATTTCGCAATCCAGAGCTGGTGGCCCTCGCAGAAGACCACTGGGCTGGACTGGGCCACTCCAGTTTGGTGTCGCTGTGAAGTGCGCAGACTCTAATCTGGGAGAACCAGGTTTGATTCCCCCACTCCTCCACTTGCACCTGGCTGGGTGACCTTGGGCCAGTCACAAGTTCTCTCTGAGCTGTTCTCTCAAGGGCAGTCCTCGAAAGAGCTCTCTCAGCCCCACCGACCTCACAGGGGTGTCTGTTGTGGGGAGGGGGAGGGAAAGGAGTTTGTAAGCCACTCTGAGACTCCGAGTGAAGGGCGGGGTATAAATCCAATCTCCTCCTCCTCCTCCTCTAAACTGTAGGCGGCAGGGTCCTCTCACGGAACCTCGTCTCTTTGGAACGTGAGCCTCCCCGGGAAGTGACCCGGCCCAGGGAAAGGGACAGGGCAGATTTGCGGATCGCAGCGCCTGGGGCCACAGACAGGACCGAGAGCCAGACTGCATTTTGGTCCTTCGGCGGTGTACAAAGCGGGCTGTTTTTATCAAATGAGGAGTTGGTTTCTGGGGCCCGGGCTGGCAGCAGACATGGAGGCAACTGCAATGGCACTTTTACAAGGCACCACCCAAGGAGGGGGGGTACGGCTAGGTGTCGGTGGCCACCTGGCATTACAGCCGACTGAAGCACTCAGGCACCACTAAGCCTGTGCTGTCTACTGCCAAGAACTGAATACCCAAAAGAGGAGAGAAGGTGGCGGCATTCACAGAACAGCCACAAGAGGGCAGCACACACCCACAGATAGTGAGCCATAGACACCATCTCCAAAGAGGACCCAAGAAGAGCTCAGTGGGATGGGACCAGTGGTCCAGCGAGTCCAGAGGGTTGTTTCACAGGAGGGGGCAGGGAATTTCTTGGTATGCTGCCTGGCGTGAGAAGCAGCCATTCAACGGTTCAGCTCTCCCCTTCCCCAGCTCTGAGCTTGGTGCAGGGCGGTCGAGAGGGAGAGGTTTCCTCTGGGAAAAGCAGGGGCTCAGCTCCCCTTCCCACCACCACCACCACCAGAGCCTTAAGCCCAGCCACAAGTCGTCGCGGAGAACCGGGGCGCACTGAACCGTTCCGTCTCCCTTGCTGTAAACAGCTTCCTCCGGCACACCAGGCCCAAGAGCGTCCAGCAACAGCGAAAGGCATCATACGCAAAACTTACGCAGGCTCCAGGTTCAAGTAGGCACCTTGATGGTTACGGATCTAGAGCAGAATAAGCGAAGCCTCTGAACATGGGCAGAGTGCTTTTCCCTCCCAGCAGCCAGCAAGCTGTGTACAAAACAAAAGACGAGGGGGTGGTAGGGTGCTTTTAAGTCCTGCCTGGAATGAACGGGGCCGTCTTCCTTTCAAGAAGAACTCTTATAGAAAGAAAGAGGCCCACGGGTCCCATCTGGCTGCCTTGCCAGCTGGGCACCTGGTGTCACTGGCGGGGTTGGTGGCCCTCTGAGCCTTGCCTTGGCACACCGGACTCCCAGCAAAGGTGTCCAAAGAGAGGGGAAAGGGAGCGGCAGCGTGAGCCAGGGAGCCAGCGGTGATGATCCGGCAGCTTCCTGCACCAGGGAAAGCCAGTTACAGTCAGGGTTGTAACAGCACTTTGTCACGCTCGCGCACAACAGAGGCAGGGCGATGATAGAAGACGACACATGTTGTGCGCGTCAGAGGCAGCCGCCAGGAATGAGCGACAAGTGATGTGAAAATGCAGTGTCCGTATCCTCTGCAAGTCCTCTCTTGCCACGGGGTGGGTGGGTGGCTGGAAGTCTCCATCCTGCATCTTTGTGGCGCCCGCCCACATCCCTCTCCTGCCTCTCCACGGCTCTCTTCTGCACTCTCCCTCAGAGGGGCCAATCCACTTCTCCAGAAACTGGGCCCCAGCTGGCCTCGGATGCCGCCGCACAGACACACACACCCCTGCATGCTGCGGACCAACAAGAAGCGGCTGGGAAGGTTCTGCCTGCTGAAGAGTCCTGTGGAACTCCAGAAATGGCTGCCCACTTTCTCCAGCCAAGCGGCTGCCCTGAAAGCGCTCGAGGCCCTAGAGAGAAACGTTGCAATCCCTAGTGACTCGCCAGCTACACCAGGGCCCTCAAAAGACCCCGAGAGTTTGAAAATCTGGTGGTCTTGTTTCGACCTGATGGGATTCTTGTTTAAAGTAAATCAGCAGAGTATTAAAGAGACTGAGTCCATGGCGTGTTTAAAAGAATATAAAAGTTTACTATAACCTAGCATGGGAAAAGGTACACAGGATATAAAATAACAAAGAGCTTATACGCCTACATCCTTACAGCTAGAAGGTTAAAACTGGAATGGCATGGCGTCTTCTTCTCGGTCAGAACAAAGAAACACAAAGACGGAAGAGAAGCCATAAAATGCTAATACTTGACACTTTAGTTTCCAATCAGAGCAACAAACTAGCTCCAAAGTTCCCGGGCATCCTATAATCTAAATAGATTGGTTACAAACAAACATGTGACTTAACAAACATCATTAACCCAGTAAATACTGAAGTGTTTTAACTTGTAACACCCAACACAACCCCATCCTCCCCCTAAGGCAGGGGTCCGCCCCCAATCTTTTTGAGCCAGTGGGCACTTCTGGGGCTCTGACACAACATGGTGGGCACAGCTTCAGAATAGCTGCTGCAGCTTCCCTTCAGTCGCACAGTGAAAATCCTTCTGCCGTGTTTTTAGAAATCATCGTAGCAAACCAGGTCCCCAGTGGTCAATCGCCCCACCTGGGTGTGCCGCCCACTTTCTAAAAACACCCAGCAGGCAATGCTCCCTCTAAGCTGTGGGGTCCTGTGAGCAAAAATTCTACTTGGTGAGCTACCGGCATTAAAGTTGTGAGCGAGCGATTTAGTCGCTGCATGAATTAGTTTGCGCTGGAGCCCTCCTTCCTGAGCCGAGACGAAAATGTGTGATCCGGAGGCTAAAAATCTGTGAGCTGGCTCACACTAACTTAGCCTAGAGGGAACACTGATTGGGGGTCTCTGGCTTGAAGTGGAGGTGCCGGTCGTTGGGGCTCCGGCCGCTGTCTTATCCTCACAAGAACCAGGGGAGGAAGGCGGGCTGGGCCCCAGCTAGGTGGTCAAAGTAAGTTGTTTGATTACCTACAGTACAAAAAAGGCTCTCCCGAGCAGGTGCAGAATGCTGCTGTTTCACCACAAGCAGCCTCCCAGCCCAGACTCTGAGCAAAGTCGGGCCTTCACTGCTGGCCCGGCCTCAGGAGGGCACCCCGTGGGTCCCCGGAGCCCACGGAGGTGGGTCTCTGCAGCCACAGCAACCCGTTTGGCAAAGGCGATGGGCTCCCGCACAGGCTGGCTCTCCCCACCCACCCACCCACCGGAGAACGGGGCGCATGATGGATCCCCCGCTTTCCCCTCCAGCACTCCGCCTTCATGAACCTAATTCGTATTTAAAGGGAAACGAGGCGCCTATAAATCTCCGTGGAGGCTGGGGAGATTTACGGCTGCTCCGAGAGAGAACAATCCTCCTGCCAGGAAGGTCAGGGGAGGCCACGGGCTTCTCTTCTGGGGGCAGATTTATCAACTGCAGCCTGCCCCCATCTCCATCTCCATCTGCAAGGGAGACCCAGCTGCAGGGCCACCACAGCGCCCTCCTGTGGACAGCCAAAGTCTGCAACCGAGCCAGGCACCAACCCTTGCTGGGGGGG
>NW_015167526.1:212967-216522 GCF_001447785.1 Gekko japonicus
GGGGGGGGAAGAAACATCACCCAGGAGGGGAGGTCACTGGCTCAGTGCCAAGGCGGGGGGGGGCTCCTGAGTCCTGACCCCATCCCAATGCCTTTTCTTGCTTCCATCTAGGGCTGCCAACCTCCAGGTGGGAGCTGGAGATGCCCTGGAATTACAACAGACCCCCCCCCCGCAACATAAACCGCCTTGTTTCTTTCGTTAAAATATTTGTTCCACTCCTCCTGGAGGAAAGGGCTGCTTTGGAAGGTGGGCTCCTCCCCTCTCCAAAGCCCTCTCCTGGACCCCACCCTCAAATCTCCAGGTATCATTGAATGGCCACCATTTGTTCCAGGTGAGGGGAAAGGACGGCCGTGTGGTGCTTTGAGGAAGGGTGACGCGGGGGAGACCGGTCCTCTGCAGTCACAAATGCTCCCTCTAAGCTGTGGAGTCCTGTGAGCAAGAATTCCACTTTGTGATCTCCTGGCATTGAAGTCGTGAGCGAGCGATTTGGCTGCTGCATAAATTAAGTTTGCTCTGGAGCCATCCCTTCCTGAGCGAAGAGAAAACTGTGTGAGCCAGGGGCTAAAAAACTGTGAGCTGGCTCACATCAACTCAGCTTAGAGTTGGAACACTAGTCACAATCCCACCACGGTGTGCCTGCTCAACACATCTGGTTGTTGTTGTTGTTCAGTCGCACAGTCGAGTCCGACTCTCCGCGACCCCATGGACCAGATCACGCCAGGCCCTCCGGTCTTCCGCCGTCCTCTGAAGTTTGCTCAACTTCATGTTCGACATTACTGGTAGACCCCTGCAATAATAACCGATTTCCCACCACCCCACCACCACCGGTGCCCCTAATCAAGATGGCATTTTGCCCTTTACTCCAGCAGGTGTTTCCTCTGGGCATAAGCAGAGTTCTTAGCACTGGCATAAATGCGGGCTCAAGGCTGTACTCTCTCCCGCTTTATCTTTCAACTCAGTGGGTGCCCCCGGAAGGCTTTCCATGACCGCCAGTCCTAAAACTGGGGTGGGGGAAGACAGGAGAAGCAGCTTTTCAATTTCTTTTTGTACAAACTCAAGTCTCTGGCATTCATCTTAAGACAATAACAACAGCTGACAAGGACGGGAGCAGTAATGAACTCTTGGGGAGAAGAGGTAATTGTTCAATTAAGATTAACACATTACCCAAAGCCGCACTTCCCGCCCCCGCCTCTTTATTCTTCTCTTGCAATTTTTGTTAAAGAGTCAGGAAAGGGTTTAAAATTCCCCTCCTGTCATTTACGAAGCAAAATCGCTTTGTTATACATGCCGGGGAGGGGGGGAATTTGATGATAACAAAGCCTCAAAGATTGACAAACGGGGACAGAAACTGTTGAAAAGGTTTTGGGGGTGGGGGGTGGCTTCCATTCAGGGGAGAGGCTGAACAGGCGAGCAGGAGCCCCCCCCCCAAGACTCTTTTTAGGTCTGAAGAGGGAA
This sequence comes from Gekko japonicus, assembly GCF_001447785.1. Lineage (NCBI taxonomy): Eukaryota > Metazoa > Chordata > Lepidosauria > Squamata > Gekkonidae > Gekko > Gekko japonicus. The sequence goes on from NW_015167526.1 coordinate 214,423, forward strand.
TCCTGGGAAAAGCTGCCACTCTGTAGGAGGCGGGAGGTGGGCCTTCCTTTGCCCAATTTGGACGGCTCCAGGCCGGGGCTTTTAAATACACATTGATGGGGCACTTTAGCTTGGAGAAATGACGGCTGAGGGGTGACATGATCGAGGTTTATAGGATTGTGCATGGGATAGAACAGGTAGAGAAAGAGGTACTTTTCTCCCTTTCTCACAATACAGGAACTCGTGGGCACTCCATGAAATTGCTGAGCGGTCGGGTTAGAACCAATAAAAGGAAGTCCTTCTTCACCCAAAGAGTGATGAACACATGGAATTCATTGCCACAGGAGGAGGTGGTGGCAGCTACAAGTATGGACGGCTTCAAGAGGGAATTAGATAAACATATGGAGCAGGGGTCCACCAGTGGCCATTAGCCACAAGGTACAGATCGGAACTCTCGGTCTGATCCAACTGGCCTGATCCAACATTGGGCTCTCTTATGTTCTTATAGGAACTCTCGGTCTGAGGCAAGGGATGCTCCGTATTCTTGGTGCTTGGGGGTGGGGGAAACAGTGGGAGGGCTCCTGGTGTCCTGGCCCCACTGCTGGACCTCCTGATAGCACCTGGTCTTTTTGGCCACTGTGTGACAGAGTATTGGACTGGATGGGCCACTGGCCTGATCCAACTTTGGCTTCTCTTATGTTCCCTCCTCTCACTGTCCTCCTCCCCCAGCACCTGGCATTCCGAGGTAGACTGCTTCTGGACATGGAGGTCCTTTGTTCAGGAGAAAGGCTTCCCTCACCACGGGCCCTCTCCCATATGGCCATGCAGTCTGCTGCCTTTTGCAGACGATGAGCCACGCAAGGATTTAAAAAGTCTCGTGTTTGGATCCTACGAGAGACTAGTGCGGAATGCTCAAGGCGCAAATGTGGCTGTCTTCGTGATGCCACAGGACTCGGGGGGGGGGAAGAACCCCCCTGGCACCAGCGCAAAGAGACCACAGTAGCCAGGGGGCCGCTTCTCTGCCACACACATGACCAAGAACGGGGGCCGCTTTCCCAGCCTTCAGCGTTCTTTTGGGGGGCTCTCCCACCTCGCCCTGCCCCATTCTTTGAGACCCACAAGGAACACCCGGCAAGACAGCCCTGCCTACCCCCACCCTGTGCAAAGAAGAGGCAGTCGGCAGGCTTGGAAAATGCCAGGCACAGCGGCAAATTTATTTTTAGATAAATCTGAAGGTTAATTTTGGAAGCCAACATTCAATCAAATTGAGAGATGAACAGAGGGGTTTTTTTTTTCTCTCTCTCTCTTTTTTTTAAAAAAAACCCTTCTCTCCGCCAGTCAGTTTTACAGTAGCTGCCTCTTCACTCACCGGTGTTTAATATCCTCATCAGATGCTCTTTCTCTCAAAAATTATTTGTATTATTACTGTAATTTAAATCAGGCAAGTTCTGCAGGGCAAAAATGCTATTATTCTCCCCCCCACCCAATGTCATTAAGTTGTACAGCTCCTCCTTGGCAGAAAAATGAGTGGAGATCCTGATATGCTCGCCTTTGGATGCTGTCTGTCACTAACTCATCTTCTAAACAGACAATTGGTGCTGCTTTGAAGGTGCAGTTACACAACGGACAGAGACGGATTTCTTGCAGGGCTTGTTCCCTGGGTTTGGTAGCAGAGGTGTTGGCCTCTGGGTGGGGATATACTGGTGTCATATTTCATGGTGCTGCTGGCTTTTAAGACAGAAAGAATATCAGCCAAAAAGAGAGAGAGAGACCAGCACCGCCCTAGTGGCAGAACGCAGAATTACAGGGGAAACGACATTAGCCTTCCCAAGACAGAAAGTACAAACAGCAGCAACTCTTCCTAACACAGAACAGCAAGATTTTTTTTTTTTGGTAACCTGTTTATTTAGTATGCCACTATATAATGTGGCACAATTTGATACACAGGGTAGCAAAGGAACATCTATGATATATTGCAGAAAATGAATGCATGACAGTGGGCCAGAGTAAATTAATTGGAATGGTACAAGATTTGAGAGAAAAAGAGGAGGAGGAGGAGGAGGAGGAGGAGGAGGAGGAGTTTTTTTTATTTATTTTTTTTATTTTGCCTCCCTCCTTGCT
>NW_015167526.1:216561-218359 GCF_001447785.1 Gekko japonicus
GAGGAGGAGGAGGAGGAGGAGGAGGAGGAGATTTATTTATTTATTATTTTCAATTTGTATCCCGCCTTGCTGGGGAACTGGCTCATGGCAGCGAACAAGCAATTAAAAGCAATAAAACAGTAAATACAATAAAATATACATAAAAGATTGGATTTACACCCCACCCTTCACTACCCGGAAGAGTCTCAGAGCGGCCTACAATCTCCTCTCCCTCCCCCTCCCCACAACAGACACCCTGTGAGGTCAGCGGGGCTGAGAGCGCTCCGACAGAAACTGCTCTTTTTCAAGAACATCTCTTATCAGAACTACGGCTTGCCCAAGATCACCCAGCAGGTGCAAGTGGAGGAGCGGGGAATCAAACCCGGTTCTCCCAGATTAGAGTCCGTGCACTGCACCACGACACCAAACTATAGCATCTTCGAGACCAGCAAGGTTTCCAGGGTACCAGCTTTTGAGCATCCACGCTTTGACTCTGGAAAGTTTCTACCCTGAAAATCTTGTTGGCCTCCAAGGTGCGATGCTGGGCTTGAATCTAGCTTGTTTTATTGCAGACCAACAAGGCAACCCTCTCAGACAAGAGCTGGAGCAACCGTGTGGCAGCAAAAAAGTGGCATAGAAACAAATATAAGATATAAATAGATTTGTTGTTGTTCAGTCGCACAGTCGAGTCCGACTCTCCGCGACCCCATGGACCAGCTCCCGCCAGGCCTTCCTGTCTTCCACCATCCTCTGAAGTTGGCTCAATTTCATGTTCGTTGCATCTATGACACTGTCCAACCATCTCATCCTTTGCCGTCCCCGTCTTCTTTGACCTTCAATCTTTCCCAGCATCAGGGTCTTCTCCAGGGAGTGCTCCCTTCTCATTGGGTGGCCAAAGTATTTGAGCTTCAGTTTCATTATCTGGCCTTCCAGGGAACAGTCAAGGTTGATTTCTTTTAGGATTGACTGATTTGTTCTTCTTGCAGGCCAGGGGACTCTCAAGAGTCTTCTCCAGCACCATAGTTCAAAAGAATCTATTCTTCGGCGCTCAGCCTTGCTTATAGTCCAACTCTCGCAGCCATACATGACTACTGGGAATACCATTACTTTGACCATGCGGACTTTTGTTGGCAGGGTGATGTCTCTACTTTTTATCATGCTGTTTAGGTTCGCCATCGCTTTCCTCCCAAGGAGCAGGCGTCTTTTAATTTCATGGCTGCAGTCACAGTCTGCGGTGATATAAGATATAAATAGATATAAACAGGTAAATAGATAGAAGTAGAGGCAATCCAAAAGAGGGAGGAATTTCAAATGGCTTTTCCCGGGTCAGGGATTTCCTTCCCTCTAGATTTCTGCCTCTCTTGCATCTGAGTAAGAAGACCAAAACTGGCCTCTTCTTTATTGCCAGCGTTTTCAACATAAATGTGCACGCAAACCAGGCTAAGGATGGGAAGCCCTGGAGCCCCTGGAAAATCCCTTCCGCACATATATCCCAAGAGCCAGCTGGCATGGAGAAAACATGGGGCGCCTCCTGCTTTGCTCCATGTCTGAACAGGGCCTCTACGTGCAACAAAGAATGTTCGGCACAGGCAATAAGGGCATACGAATAAGGGCGTGGTGCTGGGGGAGAGTCTCGCGGATACCGTGAACTGCCAGATCAGTGGGTTCTAGACCCTATCAAGCCTGACTTCTCCCTAGAAGCTGAAACGGCCAAACTGCGGCTACCGTACTTTGGTCACATGATGAGGAGACAAGAGTCACGGGAAAAGATAATAATGCGAGGAAAGCAGGGAGGCGGCAGGGAAAGAGGCAGACGCAA
>NW_015167526.1:218371-233470 GCF_001447785.1 Gekko japonicus
AAAGAGGAAGACGCAACATGAGATGGAGCGACTCAGTCGAGGAAGCCGCAAAGGCCCTCTGTTTGCAAGACCTGAGCAGCGATGTTACTGATGAGAGGATATTTTGGAGAGTGTTAATTCATAGGATCATCACAAGTCAGAATCGACTGGCTGGCCTTTAACCCGAAACCACAAACACACACACACGTTTCCCAGCCAAGTACTGGAAGGCCTCCTTGCCGCCTTCTTGAATGCCAACAGAGCTTTGGATACCCCCTAGGGATCTTGTTGCTGTTGTTCAGTTGAAGAGTCGAGTCCGACCCTTCGCGCCCCCATGGGCCACAACACGCCAGTCCCTTCTGTCTTCCGTCGTGCTCCGGAGTTTGCTTAATTTCATGTCCGTTGCTGGGGAAAAGATCAACAACCTCAGATATGTAGACGATACCACTCTAATGGCAGAAAGTGAAGAGGACCTCAAGAGCCTCTTGCTCAGGGTCAAAGAGGAGAGCGCTAAAGTGGGCTTGAAGCTCAACATCAAAAAAACGAAGATCATGGCATCCGGCCCCTTGGCAAATAGAAGGGGAAGTTGTGGAAGTAGTGACAGACTTCACGTTCCTGGGATCCAAGATCACTGCAGACGGTGACTGCAGCCATGAAATTAAAAGACGCCTGCTCCTTGGGAGGAAAGCGATGGCGAACCTAAACAGCATGATCAATAGTAGAGACATCACCCTGCCAACAAAAGTCCGCATGGTCAAAGCAGTGGTATTCCCAGTAGTACCGTATGGCTGCGAGAGTTGGACTATAAGGAAGGCCGAGTGCCGAAGAATAGATTCTTTTGAATTATGGTGCTGGAGAAGACTCTTGAGAGTCCCTTGGACTGCAAGGAGATCAAATCAGTCAATCCTAAAAGAAATCAACCCTGACTGTTCCCTGGAAGGCCAGATAATGAAACTGAAGCGCAAATACTTTGGCCACCAGATGTGAAGGGAGCACTCACTGGAGAAGAAGACCCTGATGCTGGGAAAGACTGAAGGTCAAAGAAGACGGGGACAGCGAAGGACGAGACGATCTACAGGATCTGCTTCCCACCAAGCCCAGCTTTCGATGCCCGGCCTGCCTCTCAGAACACAGGCAAGGTTCCCTTCAAGCGAAGCCCCGGTCAGTGCAAGAACAGAAAGGACTCCAAGGCAGCGGAAGGCATGGGAGAATTTTACCTGCTGAATAGTAAAATCCCTGCCGCAGAACGTTAATGAAACCCAACGACTTCTAGGCCAGGCGGGCGAATCAAGCAAGGATTCTGTTCCAAAGGCAGCCGGCTGATTTATAGCCACCTGCTTAATAGGACAGAGGAAGGATCGCGGATAAATTCCACTCCTTGGTGAGAGCTGTGAGCTCCCCAGATATGCCAGAGTTGTCCAGGGCTGTGGACCAGCGAAGTGTGTGTGTGTGTATGTGTCTCTGTGTATGTGTCTCCTGGTAGGCATCGCCCGCTGCAAACTGGTCAAGGGACCCATCAGTCCTGCTCTTCTCTCCTCCTGGGATAGCAGGCCCTGCCCGACCTCCACTTTGGTCACAGGTTCAGCCCAAACCACCCCTCGAACCCACACACAAAGCAGAAGCAAGCGGGAAGGAATCCACAACCCACGGCCATGACAGGAGGGGGAGAGAAAGGCCCCCCCCTCATCCTTCTCTCCCACCTTCAACGAGTAACTCTGTGAACCCGCAGCTCAGGCTCCCTTTCCAGGCGCTGCAGTTCTCGCATCCCGCCCTCCCTCCCCTCCCGGGGAATTTGGCTGGCTGAGTAGATTTGTGGGTTGTGGTTGCCAGGCAACCACAGTGTGCTTCTCTTCCCTGCTTCTAGGCATGCAAAATAAGCATCTGTATCCAGAAAGAACAAACAAGGGAGGGGGACTGAATAGAGACACTGACATGGCCACCTGCAAGCCTCCCTAGAGGAGGAGGAGGAGATTAGATTTATACCCCACCCTTAACTCAGAGTCTCAGAGCGGCTCACAGACTCCTTTCCCTTCCCCTCCCCATAACAGACACCCTGTGAGGTAGGTGGGGCTGAGAGAGCTCTTGACAGAAACGGCTCTTTTTTTCACGGACAGCTCTTGACAGAACTACGGCTTGCCCAAGGTCATCCAGCCAGGTGCGAGTGGAGGAGGAGTGGGGAATCAGACCTGGTTCTCCCAGATTAGAGTCCGCGCACTTCACCATGACACCAAACTGGCACTACACCAAACGAGGGGGTGGGCATTATCTCTTCTTAATGGTCCCCCCCCCCACACACAGCTCCAAGGAGTCAGGCAACGTCTCTGCAAAGTTCAAAGGAGTCTATGCCTTCAAGGCAGCCCCGACTCTCGCCAAGAACTCTCCTAATGCACCTAATGAGATTTCTGGGCATGCGGCTCAGCCGCAAGACCTGCGCCAGGCAGGGAAGCAGAGAGAGGCCGGCCAGCCGGCCAAGGGCAGAGCCTCAGGTGGGGGGGGCTGGCGGCAGAGCTCCTCTCCCTCCCCCGGAGGAGAAGCTGCGTTGATTTGGGATGGCTGCAGGAGCCCTTTCATTTCTCTCCTCCCTGGCCAGGCAGTATCATATGGCCCCCGTATAAATCAATGGTGCGACCTCATTTGGAGTACTGTGTACAGTTCTGGTCACCACACCTCAGAAACACTATTATAGCATTGGAAAAAGTGCAGACAAGGGCAACTCGAATGAGCAAAGGGTTGGAACACTTTCCCTATGAAGAAAGGTTAAAGCACTTGGGGCTCTTTAGCTTGGAGAAACGACAGCTGAGGGGTGACATGATCGAGGTTTACAAGATTCTGCGTGGGATAGAGCAGGTCGAGAAAGAAGTCCTTTTCTCCCTTTCTCACAATAGAAGAACTCATAGGCACTCGATGAAATTGTACCAAGCAGTCGGGTTTGTTGTTGTTGTTCAGTCGCACAGTCGAGTCCGACTCTCCACGACCCCATGGACCAGCTTTCGCCAGGCCCTCCTGTCTTCTGCCGTCCTCTGAAGTTCACTCAATTTCATGTTTGTTGCATCGATGACACTGTCTAACCATCTCATCCTTTGCTGTTCCCGTCTTCTTTGACCTTCAATCTTTCCCAGTATCAGGGTCTTCTCCAGTGAGTGCTCCCTTCTCATTGGGTGGCCAAAGTATTTCAGCTTCAGTTTCATTGTCTGGCCTTCCAGGGAACAATCAGGGTTGATTTCTTTTAGGATTGACTGATCTGATCTTCTTGCAGTCCAAGGGACTCTCAAGAGTCTTCTCCAGCACCATAGTTCAAAAGAATCTATTCTTCGGCGCTCGGCCTTCCTTATAGTCCAACTCTCGCAGCCATACATGACTACTGGGAATACCATTGCTTTGACCATGCGGACTTTTGTTGGCAGGGTGATGTCTCTACTTTTTATCATGCTGTTTAGGTTCGCCATCGCTTTCCTCCCAAGGAGCAGGCGTCTTTTAATTTCATGGCTGCTGTCACAGTCTGTGGTGATCTGGGATCCCAGGAACGTGAAGTCTGTCACTACTTCCATGACTTCCCCTTCTATTTGTCAAGGAGTGATGGGGCCGGATGCCATGATCTTAGTTTTTTTGATGTTGAGTTTCAAGCTGACTTTTGCGCTCTCCTCTTTCACCCTGAGCAAGAGGCGTTTTAGATTGTCTTCACTTTCTGCCATTAGAGTGGTATCGTCTGCATATCTGAGGTTGTTGATGTTTTTCCCAGCAATCTTAATTCCGGCTTCTGAATTATCCAGGCTGGCATTTCGCATGATGTACTCTGTATATAAATTAAATAAGCAAGGGGACAATATACATCCTTGTCGTACTTTTCCCATGCTAAACAATCAGTTGTTCCATATCCGGTTCTAACTGTTGCTTCTTGGCCCTTATACAGGTTTCTCAAGAGACATGTGAGGTGGTCTGGTACTCCCATCTCTTTAAGGACCTGCCATAGTTTGTTGTGACCCACACAGTCAAAGGCTTTAGCATAGTCAATGAAGCAGAAGTAGATGTTTTTCTGGTACTCTCTTGCTTTCTCCATAATCCAGCGAATGTTGGCAATTTGATCTCTCGTTCCTCTACCTCTTCTAAACCCAGCTTGTACTTCTGGCAGTTCTCTATCCACGTACTGTTGAAGCCTAGCTTGTAGGATCTTGAGCATGACCTTGCTAGCGTGTGATATGAGTGCAATTGTGCGATAGTTTGAACATTCCTTGGCATTGCCCTTCTTTGGGATTGGAATGTATACTGACCGTTTCCAGTCCTGTGGCCACTGTTGCGTTCGAACCCAAAGGGTGATGAACACACGGAATTCACTGCCACAGGAGGTGGCGGCTACAAACATGGACGGCTTCAAGAGGGAACTGGATAAGCATATGGAGCAGAGTTCCATCGGTGGTTCTGCTCCTGCAGAGTGCAGGGGGTTGGACTAGATGACCTGCAAGGTCCCTTCCAACTCTAACATTCTACGATTCTTGAGTCATGCCCTTTCCTCTCCACTGCAGGCCTGCTGGAGGCCCCCTCCAGGCACACTGCGGCTGCTGCCCCCCTGTTGTGCTTAGTGCTTGGCACTCCGAGGTGTGCCAGAGTACCAGAGCTGCGCTCTACCTGCACCCAAAGCAGGCCGGGTGGGAGATTCCCCTCCTCCTCTCCTGACTTGCTCACCTGGGGGGGTGGGGCCATGCCTCGGCTTCATGCCCATTCCCATAACAAAGAGGATGAGACACTTAACGCACCCTCTTCTATCTCCAGCCGCGCCCTGGCGTACCAGTGCTATCTCCAGCTTGTGCCCGCTGCACAATAAGTGAGGGAACTAAGCTCATGTGGAAGCTATTGGAACTATATGGCCATCCAAGCCAGGCTATGAAGACCGTTTGCTCTTGTTTTTTATTAGCTGTTGCAGATTTCCCGGGCTGTTTGGCTGTGGTCTTGGCATTGTAGGACCTGACGTTTCGCTAGCAGCTGTGACTGGCATCCTCAGAGGTATGACACAGAAAGATGGCGTACTCTCTGTCTCAAGGTGAGAAGAAGAAAAAATGGTAGGCAGGTAATTTATATCTACTCAGGAAGGTGGGGTAGGGCTGAGTCATTGTCTTGTAGGTCCCTCAGGAAACAATCCATATACAAAAGTAAAGAGCTCAGGAAAGCTCCTCCATTAGCATGTTTTCACAGCCTGGGGAACTCCTACAAGACAATGACTCAGCCCTACCCCACCTTCCTGAGTAGATATAAATTACCTGCCTACCATTTTTCTTCTCACACTGACACAGAGAGTACTCCATCTTTCTGTGTCATACCTCTGAGGATGCCGGTCACAGCTACTGGCGAAATGCCAGGTCCTATGATGCCAAGGCCACGGCCAGACAACCCGGGAAATCTGCAACAGCTGATGAACTCCGGCCGTGGAAGCCCTCGACAACATACTGCTCTTGTTTTATTTGGATATGTTCCAGCACTTTTAAATTACTGTTATTTTATGTGATTTTGCTAATATGTTTTGATAGGCTTTTAATTGTACTGTATCTCACGGAATACTTTGATTTTATATGTTGTGGTTTTATTCAAATCTTGTGTTTTAATATATCTCACTGTTTACACACACACACACACACTGTAAGTCGCCCTGAGCCTGCCTCGGTGGGGAGGGCGGGATATAAATTGAATCAATAATTTTTTTAAAAAAAATGGAAGAATCCAAACAGGACACCTGAAGTTCAAATTCCTTGGGTGATTCTCTCGCCATCAACACACCTGGAAAAGAGGAGGGTAAGAAGAGAGACAAAGTCCAAGACTGATTAGTATGGAAAACAGCCAACATTTATTTTTGTGGTCAAGTTGCAGCCAGTTTATGGCGACTCCCAGGGGTCATTTCCTGCAGGAGCGCACAGGAGCGGAGCTCCGGCAGTAAAGGGCCCAGGGGGCGGGCACATGCAACAAGCCCCGCCCCCTGCTCCCAGCAGCCCTCAGTCAGAGCAAGAAGCAGCCAGGTAAGCTGCAGAGCCCCCCCCCGGTCCAAAACAGTCCAGTGGCACTTTTAAGACCAAGTTTTATTCAGGTACAAGCTCTCCCTCCTCTGCGAGGGCAGATCTGCACATCCCCCCCACCCCAATAGCTAGATATCCACAACAGTCCAGTGGAGCCTGAGCGGTGGGTGTTGCCTTCTGACACACTCCCGGTGATGTCGGGGTGTGTGGCATATGCAAATGAGTTATGCTAATTAGCTCCTGCACCTCTTTTCCTACGAAATGACCCCTGGCGACTCCTCTTGGTGTGCCCAGCAGAAGCACCCCCCCACCTGCCCCCCTTCAGTCCTCCAGTTCACGGCCACCATCGCAGCCAGGGCAGCTCCAAAAGGGCCTGAAGGGAGAGCCCCTTTTTAACGCTTTCCTAAGAAGCTCTCGGCAAGGGGGGGGGGCACCAGGCAGTGGCTCTGTACATCTGCCCACTCAATTCACAGCGAGCCCCCGAAGGTGCAATGTGGGCTGCAGCAGCAGCACCCACCTGGCCCGGAACGTTCCTCGGTCCTCTTCAGCTGCTGGATCAAAGCTTGCCGGTCCCTGCTTCAGTGGCTCACCGGGTCTTTCGTCCTGGCAGGAGAGGTGAAATATGGTGCCAGACGGATTTATAGGGTCAGCAGACAGCTTCATCATACCTGAGCTGCCTCTTTGGTGGAGATTCATTCCCAGTGAGTCTCTCTGTCCTGGGGAGGCCTTCCTGAGTGAGCAAGAGGGGGGGGGGGCTAACCTCAGGCGCGGCCCTTGCAGTCCATCAGGAGCCACGTGGCAATGACAATAATAGTTCTCTCTTGCCCCCCCTGAGGCTATTCCATCATATTGCTACACTTTAAAGATCCCAAGACAACGCAGAGCGTTCACCTTGGCGAGACTTAACTCCTTCCCCTCTAAGGTGCTCTCTGGTCGTTTCTTGGGACTTCCGTTTTCGGAACGTGTTTATGATTGTGGACAAGAGATAGAAACTATGGATCATATAATGCTTTTCTGCCCTAAGTGGAATAAGGAAAGAGAGAGATATATCATTCCTGTTGTGAGAAAAGAAAAGCTTCCCCTCCTTCCTTGGGCAGTTTCAGTGCTATTGTCTGATAACTTCCCTGACAATCAAACCACGGCTATAGTGGCTTCCTTTCTAGCTGCGGTGATTAAGAAAACAAATCTCCCTGAATTTAATTAGTTTACTGCTGATAACTGTCGACCTATATACAAATTTGATCATTTTAAGTGTGTGTTGCTGGTTTTTTTTGGGGGGGGGTGTTAAATTTTGTACAGTTGCTATGGCTTTCTTGCTAATGCAATAAAGATTATTATTATTATTATAGTTCTCTCTCTCCGTGGAACATGGGAGAAGAAACTGAGCAGCTGGCCTTTCCTCAAAAAGGGAACGGCTTGCCTTCCCGATCCACAGAGCGTTAGATATTTTCGCTGCCTTCTAAAGACTGGCTCGACTGGTAAGCGAGATCTTTTACAGTTCCGCAGGGCCTGCAAGACGGAGCTCTTCCACCAGGCCTTCAACAAGGAGCTGCCACCACTCTGCCATCAATGACCTTAATTATAGAGCCCTGGTCCTTGGTTTTTGACATCTAGCCTGTGCCACCCTTGTACCAGGAAGATCATAAGCAGCTATAAGTGTTAGACTTCTGTGTACACTTTTAAAGGAAGCCATCCTAAACAACTAATTAATCAGCACCAGCACTTTATGAATTGGAATTATGTATATTGAATTGCTTTTAGATAATTTCATGTGGATTTTAATTGTCATTTATGTATGGATCAGTGTAGGCCACCCTGAGCCCGCTTTGCAGGAAAGGTGGGGTATAAATCAAATGAATGAATGAATGAATGAATAAGGGTCCCACAGGCCAGCTGCCTCCCCATCTCTCTGGTTCAAACAAAACAACCTGCCTATATCAGGAACAAGTGGATGGTCTGCTACTAAACACATCTGGCCAGTATGAGCCAGTTTGGTGTTGTGGTTAAGTGCACGGACTCTAATCTGGGAGAACCGGGTTTGATTCCCCACTCCTCCACTTGCACCTGCTGGATGACCTTGGGCAAGCCATAGTTTATTTATTTATTTATTTATTACATTTTTATGCCGCCCTCCCCGTAGGCTCAGGGCGGCTGAGTTCTGGCAAGAGCTGTCCTTGACAAAGAGCCATTTCTGTCAGAGCTCTCTCAGCCCCACCTACCTCCCAGGGTGTCTGCTGTGGGGAGGGGAAGGAGTTTGTAAGCCGCTCTGAGATGCCTTTGGGTAGTGAAGGGTGGGGGATAAATCCAATCTCTTCTCTTCTTCTTAGGTGTACACAATCCACTGGGGTCCATTTCCGGTTTGGTGCCACAGGTGATGATGAGCACTGGTTTATAACATGCTGAGTCAGCAGAGGATCATGTTTTGTTTGCAGGCTGCTGAGTCATTGGAGGATAGCGCTTTGCTTGCATAGTGCTGACTGGGGGGTGTCAGAACTTCCTGACCTGGCAATTCTACTTCCTGTGTGAAGGGGCATAGCAAGGGCTTCCATCTCCGGGGAACGCACAGCAGAGACGGTGGAGAAGATTGCAGTGAGACTGATAAAGCACCTTGCAACTATCGCATTGCATGAAGCATGTCTCACAATACAAGAACTCGTGGGCACTCCATGAAATTGCTGAGCGGTCGGGTTAGAACGGATAAAAGGACGTCCTTCTCTACCCAAAGAGTGATGGGACACACGGAATTCACTGCCACAGGAGGTGGTGGCGGCTACAAACATGGTGTCAGCTATGCTGCCATGATGTTTATGGGCGAGAGTGCATCTGCTTGACCTGTGTACCAACTGATGCCGCATTCCTTTGTCCTTCCTTATCTATGACCTTGCTAGCTAGCTGCCTGTGTAGTGTCTTCCCATCTATTACCCGTGGGATAGGTTTCGATTCCCAGCTTCAGCTTTAACGGCCTGGGGCCCCATTCTCCCACGCGCGGGAGTGAGGCCGATTGGCCTAGGAGTGGGGTGTGTGTGCGTTCGAATGCCCTATATCCCATTATGCTTGTAGGGAAGTAGCCATTCCTAACAGTGACGATGTTACTGCCTCTATAGCTCTTACAATAAAGTATAACCTTATGATAAGGGTGTACTCCTTTGCTTGGCTGTGGAACCTGACACATGGACGGCTTCAGGAGGGAATTAGATAAGCATATGGAGCAGAGGTCCATGAGTGGCTATGAGCCACAAGGTATAGATAGGAACTCTAAGTCTGGGGCAAGTGAAGGGGGCAACAGTGGGAGGGCCTCCAGTGTCCTGGCCCCACCGGTGGACCTCCTGATGGCCCCTGGTATTTCTGGCCACTGTGTAACACAGAGTGTTGGACTGGATGGGCCATTGGCCTGATCCAACATTGGCTTCTCTGATGTTATATGAACTTTCAGTCTGGGGCAAGTGATGCTCTGTCTTCTTGGTGCTTGGGGGGGCAGTCAACAGTGGGAGGGCTTCTAGTGTCCTGGCCCCACTGCTGGACCTCCTGAGGGCACCTGGTATTTCTGGCCACTGTGTGACACAGTGTTGGACTGGATGGGCCACTGGCCTGATCCAACATTGGCTTCTCTGATGTTCTTATAGGAACTCTCGTTCTGGGACAAGTGATGCTCTGTATTCTTGGTGCTTGGGGTAGGGGGCAACAGTGGGAGGGGCTTCTAGTGTCCTGGCCCCACTGCTGGACCTCCTGAGGGCACCTGGTATTTTTGGCCACCGTGTGACAGAAGAGTGTTGGACTGGATGGGCCATAGGCCTGACCCAACACTGGCTTCTCTTATGTACGATAGTTGCTACTAGCAGATTCCAACAGGACTTTGTTTGCTGATCAGAGGATGGAGTCACGTTATTAGAGGGCATTAGGCCACAATTTTCATTGAGAGGTAAGCCCATTCTCTTTCAGACTCAAAAGCCCGTGACTCGCACCTGGGCAAATTCTTGTTCCCGACTTTTGGTAGGTACCTGGCCCAGTGCTCCAATGTAACTGACGTTCAGTCCATACAATAAGTCAGCTGCAATTTCCCCCACGTCAGAAAGAGTGGCACCGCAACGTTTCTCTCCTGCCCGTGGCACTTGATTAACAAAGATCCAAGCAAATATTTTCTCCTGCAGACAGTTTAATTTGAATGTGCTACCAAGCAGCCCTGCTTTCGCGCTGGCTCCTCTTTCCTACACCCCCCCCCCCGCCGCCTTCTCAAAGTAGTAGCAACCTCAGTGAAATTATCCTTTTGTGCCAATTTTTCTTTGTTCCCTTGATTGGCTGTCATTGTGGTTACAGCCCCGGTGAGTGAGCGCTCCCCTCCTGGCAGGCCATAAATATTGGGAGGAAGGCAGGGGACCGGAGGCACGGGCGCACCAGAGGACAATATATCCGTCCTCCCGCTCCTGGAAGGATCGGATCCCCTCTCACTGCGGCTGGAACAGCCTGCCCAAGCCACTCGGCCCTCAACGAGCCTCCGATGCTCCTCTGGGCCTGCCGACAGAAAGGGGGACAAATAGCATTATTGCACACTAATGAAGAGGCAATAAGAGGAACTGGAGAATCGTCTGCAAAGGGGGGAAACGGGGCTTCCTACAGGTTGTTACACGCCACGGAGGCAGTTTCAGTACAGCTCACAAACTCTCCCCGCTCAAACCCCCTCAGCATCAGTGTTCCCTCTAAGCTGAGTTAGCGTGAGCTAGCTCGCAGTTTTTTAGCCCCGGGCTCACACATTTTTGTCTCAGCTGAGGAAGGAGGGCTCCAGAGCAAACTACTTTATGCAGCAGCCAAATCACTCGCTGAAACTTTAATGCCGGTAGTTCACAAAGGAGAATTTTTGCTCACAAGACTCCGCAGCTTAGAGGGAGCATTGCTCAGCATCCATGTTTTTTTTAAAGCAAGTTTCTAGCCCTTATGGTTGGAGACCCACATCATTGGAGACCAGGTCTCATCAGCGTAGGAGTTCTCCTGTGGGGGATCCACATGGCTCCAACCTGGCCCCCTTGCTATTCAATCTCCACGTGGAGACCTTTGGGAGAAATCTTTTGTAGTTTTGGAATTGGTGGGCAAGTGCAAACCCAGTACTTTTCAGGCTATCAGGAGTAACTTCCTAACTGTAAGAGTGGTTGACCAGTGGAAGAGATTGCCTCGGAAGGTGGTGGATGCTTCTTCGCTGGACGTTTTCAAGCGGAGGCTGGATGACCATCTTTCGGGTACGTTGTGGAGCTATCTTTCGGCTATGCTCCTGCAGAGTGCAGGGGGTTGGACTAGATGACCTCCAAGGTCCAACTCTAACATTCTATGATTCTATGACTACTAAAAGATGATGGGGAAACAGCAGAGAAGCTGAATGCATTTTTGCCTCCACTTTCACTACAGAAGATGGCCCACTCCAGAACCACCGATTTCAGGAGTGGTGTTGAAAGACCTGAATTAGATTGAGGTGATGAGAGAGGCGGACCTACGACTGATGGACTAATGAAAAACTAACAAATCACCAGGCCCAGATGGATCTCCTGAGAGAGATATGCAATCTATCACTAAAATCTGCCTCCATCCCCAAGTACTGGAAGGTAACTAATGTAACCCTATCTTTAAAAAGGGTTCCAGGCTGGACAGACCAACGTCAATACCGGTTGTGGTGGAATCTGTTATTAAAGGTAGAATTAGTAGGCACATTGATGAACAAAAGCTATTGAGGAAGAATCAGTATGGGTTCTGTAAGGGAAGATTTTGTCTGACTAACCTTTTAGAGGTCTTTGAGGGGGTCATGTGGTCAAGGGTGACCCAGTAGATGTTGCTTACCTTGACTTCCAAACAGCTTTTGAAAAAGTTCGTCAGTAAACTCAGTAGTCATAGGATAAGGGGACAAGTTCTCTTGTTGATTAAAAACTGGTTAATTAAGAGGAAACAGAGAGTATAAATGGGCAGTTTTCCCAGTGGAAGGTGGTAAGCAGTGGGGTACTGTAGGGCTTGGTACTAGGTCCAGTGCTTTTTAACTTCATTAATGATTTGGAGTTGGGAGTAAGCAGTGAAATGGCTACATTTGTGGATGACACCAAGTTGTTCAGGGTGGTAAAAATCTGGGAGGATTGTGAGGCACTCCAGAGGGATCTGTAGAGGCTGGGCGAGTGGGTGTCAATGTGGCTAATGGGGTTCAAGGTGGGCAAGTGCAAAGTAATACACACTGGAGCCAAAAATTCTGGTCACAGCACCTCAAAAAGATATTATAGCATTGGAAAAGGTGCAGAAAAGGGCAATAAAACGATTAAGGGGATGGCACATCTTCCCTATGGAGAAAGGTTAAAGAGGTTAGGGCTCTTTGGCGTGGAGAAATGACAACTGCGGGTTGACATAATAAAGGTTTACAAAATTATGCATGAGATAGAGAAAGTACTATTCTCTGACAATACAAGAAGTCGTAGGCACTCAATTAAATTAATGAGCAGTAGGCTTAGAACCGATCGAAGGAAGTACTTCTTCACCCAAAGACTCATTAACACGTGGAATTCATCCCCGCAGGAAGTGGTGGCAGCTACAGGCATAGACAGCTTCAAGAGGGGATTAGAGAAATATCTGGAGCACAAGTCCTTCAGTGGCTATTACCCACAATGTACAGATGGAACAGTCTGCCTGGATGATGCTCTGTATTCTCAGTGCTTGGGGGGGCAACAGTGGGAGGGCTTCTGGAGTTCCGGCCCTGCTGCTGGACCTCTTGATGGCACCTGGGTTTTGGCCACTGCGTGACATAGAGTGTTGGACTGGATGGGCCATTGGCCTGATCCAACATGGCTTCTCTTATGTTCTTATGTCTCTTACAGCAGCACCATTTTCTACCAGCAGAGGGACCCGAAGGCTTTGAGGTTTCACAAGTGCTCTCGCTTTCCACCTCCCCATGAGCATGAAATTTGAAGACAGGTTGTTATGTGTGCAAGAAAAGACAAATGGAGGTAATTTTGCCAGCGCGTCCTACAGGCACGGACATCGCCCGATACTGAATAACCTTCGTTCGTGCGAGCAGCCCAATCGACAGGAGTGTCGTGCCTTTTCCAATAAGAGGAGTGCTCAGAAAATGATGACGCTCGTGTAGCGAGAAGGCCTCTCGCCGTCTGGCTTTGCCTCGCAGCACATATTTTAAGCCACGCTAGGCCAGGATCCGAAAGCAGCAAATGAGCAGAATTAAATTAACACGCTCGACTTCTCCTCGCGCAGCCATTTAACAGAAGTCATGAAGCGCCGTTCTGTCAGAATGACCTCGGTGGCTTGCGCGTGATTGTAGCCAAGGCCCCGTTTTCAACCTGAAACTGTAACACGCCCCATTCTGTCTTTCATGAGGCAGCTCCATTTCCCCCATCGAGGTTCCCATTTGGAGGAAGGAGGGAAATCCGGCTCCTTTACATCCCAGGACGAGAAATGGGCCGCAAAGTCCTCCCCCGGCCCCATCACTGCCCCAGAAAATGTCACCCTCTGATGAGCCAGCCTCCGGCTCTTTCAGTGCAGAAGCCTTTTCTCTGAGGCCAGAAGCCCACACAATGGAATGCCATATGTCACGGTGTCTCCGCTGTGGAGGCGGGGAGACGGGCGCATGAGTGATAGCTGCCCCATGCTGAAATCTATTTGGAATTTAATACTATTATCTTAATGCCAGGAGCTCATTGTTCAGGGCAGGAATCCGCCACCTCACCCACAGCTGATGGGGTCATCGTGGAGAGAACCCCGTCTGATTGGGCAGCCTAAGAACGGAGGACAGAGCCAGCCACGCAAGAGAAATGCGCAGCACAGGAAAGGCACAGGGCAGGCTGCTCCACAGAAGGAGGGGGCAGATCTTGCTGACGTGCCACCTACAAAAGAAGAATTCATCCTGAAGGGAAATTTACAAGGGGAAAGAGATTGGGGTCTTTGAGGAAAGGAGGGTGCAGAGAATGGTGAACGATTTGACAAGAAAGTGTGAGAAATTCATAGCACAAATCCAACCTTTCTTACCTACATTCCTTGTGCAAAACCAGCCATGTGGAATGTGCCCCCCCCCACACTAATCCTCCTAACCTGGACTGTGCCAGAAATGGGGGAGCCGTTCACCTTGCCCCACGGAAGTAAGGGTCCTCTCAGCATGCCCACCACACTGTCTGTTCAGCATTAAGGCATGCGTAACAAGGTCCTTGCACACCACTCCCTTCCCTCCCAGTAGCGGCTGATCAGTATCAAAGGGGAAGGTGACATCACTCCCCACTCCAAATATTGCCTGGCTGAGTTGGAAACAAGGGGAGCACCAGCAAGAGATAGGAAGAGGAGGGGTCTGCACTAGGGGTGTGTATTCGGTAAGGCCGAACCAGAAAAAAACCAGAAAAAACGTTTTCGGCATTTTTTTGGAATTTGGCATACCGAATCGGATCCCCTGAGCTGATTTGGCTGCCGAATACTGAAACCCCCCCTGAAAGGTTTCGGGTTTTTTCCCAGCTTTCTCGGGGAGATACTGCTGCCTGCCTTTTTTCCATCCCCATAGGAAACAATGGAGGATTGGGGGCATCCTCTTTGGATGCCCCTAGACTTGGACCCCCTGGTCCAATCCTTTTCAAACTTGGGGGTCTTTTGAGGAGAGGCTCTAGCAGCTACAGTACAAATTTGGTGCCTCTACCTCAACGCCTCCCCAGCCCCCTGAATACTTATTAGAAGATTTTTGCCATTGACCTCAATGGCCCCATAAGATATAATGGAGCCGAAAATTTTTGGTATTCCCGAAAATGTTCAGGTACCAATAGAATACCAGTATTGGTATTCGGGTATATTTGGGAATCCTGAAAAAAATTGGCTTTATTACACCCAAATCTGAAAAAGAGGATCCCCCCCCGCACACCCTTAGTCCACACCCTTTCACCAGACTCCACACAGAAATATTGCAGCAAAGCACCAACAGTTTTGCTAGGCCAACCATTGGTTAGTGTACCCATGGCCACGAGCTCTGCACCCATGTTCTCTGGGCTGGATCCTATGGGCCCCTTCACACCAGCAGTGGCACCTCTCTCTGGAACAAGGAGCCTCCCCTCGCTGCAAGAGACTCAAACACCTTGTACTGCAGGAAAGTGCCACTAGCACAACAGATCCATCT
>NW_015167526.1:233526-256274 GCF_001447785.1 Gekko japonicus
TGGCAGCCATTTTTATTTCTTGATGACAGGAAAAAAACAAACAACAAATGGCGATCCAGGTGGCAAAGTGTGTCGTCGGGGACCCAGAGAGAGCGGCAGCTGCAAATGCGTCACTTCTCGGCATCCGTGAGCTTTCCAACGAAGGAAACAAGATATTATCCTCTCTCTTTGACAACCAAAGGCTTCAAACCAACAGTCAGACCCATTCTGTTGGGCTATGGGACTTGTCTGTCAGTGCTTGGACCCTCTAGATGACCCTGGACCTCTTCCCCTGGCGCTTCTGCTTGTATCTTGCAGCTGCAGCGGCCACGTTCGGGGAGATGGGTCCCACCTGCCGGGCTTGCAAAGGGCGACTGATGCTTTCCCCCACATGAAAGAGGACTCCTCCAAGAGACAGGGGAAGGCCCCTAAGAGCACCACCATTAGGACTGTTTGTTCAGCGCTGACAACCAGTCGTTTAGAGAGGCAAAAAAACAGCAGAAGACTCCCGAGCTGGGCCTTCTACCTTCAATTCCAAGAGGGAAGGACGGCACATGGCCCGTTTCATTCCCTGCCCTTTGGGGCGCTCAGGAACCACCAGGTGAGTCCATGTGGGAGTGTCTCATTCAGAGAGTTTCCTTAAGTGTGGAAACCAGCCGCCTCTAAAGCGGAGGCACAGCCTGAGCATGGTGCTCTGGCAGATGACTCTGATACCTGCGCATGCCCATCGATTCTCCCAAGTCTGTCCTGAAAGTGAATGGAAAACTTATTGAGTTTGGTGTAGTGGTTAAGTGTGCAGACTCTAATCTGGGAGACCCGGGTTTGATTCCCCACTCCTCCACTTGCACCTGCTGATGTGACCTTGGGTCAGTCACAAGCTCTGGCACAGCTGTCCTTGAAAAAGAGCAGTTTGTGTCAGAGTTCTCTCAGCCCCACCCACCTCACAGGGCGTCTGTTGTGGGGAGGCGAAGGGAAAGGAGTTTGTAAGCCGCTCTGAGACACCTTTGGGTAGTGAAGGGCGGGGTATAAATCCAATCTCTTCTTCTTCTTCTTCTGAGGGCCGAAAGTTAAAAACGTAAGTAAGTGTACAAAAGAGTGTTTATTTCAAAGACATATAAAAACCTTGTAGGGGGCCTAAATAAAGCATCATAAAATGTTCAAAGTTACAAATACACACAGCAAAAAGGACAGTGTATGACCCGACGCGTTTCGGCTCACTTCTTCAAAGGTCAAATAGTACAAATTACAACACGCAAGAGTCCCCGTGACACATGTAAGGCAATAAGCAATAAATAAAACAGGACCAAAATCGGAATGTTCCAATATGGAATTGAATGACACACCAAAAAAGTTTCTATTCGGGGGCACAAATATATCTGGCCTTCTGTCAGAAGTAGTTGTATATACTGGAAATAATATGTACCTTCCAGTTTAGGTCCCAAGAGTCAGGGACAATGTGACATCAATATGTAACAAATACACGGTCCTTTTTTGTGTGTTGGTAACTTTGAACATTTTATGAGGCTTTATTTGGGCCCCTAGAAGGTTTTTATATGTCTTTGAAATAAATACCCTTGTATACTTACTTATGTTTTTAACTTTTGGTTTTCTAAATAAGTTTTCTAAACTTCCTCTGGAGGATTGTGCTTTGTTGGTTACCCCACCCCAGCCAGTTTGGTGTCGTGGTGAAGTGCGAGGACTCTAATCTGGGGGAACCGGGTTTGATTCCCCACTCCTCCACTCGCACCTGGCTGGATGGCCTTGGGCAAGCCGTAGTTCTGATAAGAGCTGTCCTTGGAAAAGAGCAGTTTCTGTCAAGAGCTCTCTCAGCCCCATCTCCCTCCCAGGGTGTCTGTTGTGGGGAGGGGAAGGGAAAGGAGTTTGTAAGCCGCTCTGAGACACCTTTGGGTGGTGAAGGACGGGGGATAAATCCAATCTCTTCTTCTTCTTCTTCTTCAGACACCTGGGCTTGTCAGCCTCCCCTGTTCAGTCCATCAGAGCCAGAGCTCCACGCCTGCTCCAGCACGCAAGTGGGGCTCCCAGTGAGTTTCTAATGTGTGTGTGTATAAACACGTGCAGAGACGTTTCCACTACGGGAAAGAGAATGTGGGTGGGGGAGCATCCATGTGGCTAGGGGAGCAGCCACGCCACACAGGGGAAAGCTCCTCCCACCCCAAGGCCATGAAGGGAGAAAATGAGACATGCAAGCAAACGGCAAAACCAGACATCCAGTGAAAGCCCAGGTTTAATTTCTTTCGGTGGAGGGGGGGGGGTGGAGAGGAGAAAAAAGACAACATTGAGAGACACAGTTTGCTGTTTTTTTCTTCTATCTTTTTGTTTTTCTCTCCTTTTTAAAACAATATAGTGCAGACTGCACTTCTCACAGTAGAATATAATGGTCGATTTTTTTTTTCATATAAAAACACATTCTCAGAGATTTGTAAATGCACTTAGTGCTGGAACAGGTGGTTTAAGGACACAGTACCTCTAGATTCTGAGCACAATTGTTGGATGCAGGGTGGCTTCCGTTCCTTCCCCCCCCTCCCACCCCCACCCAGCGGGGACAAAAAATATCTTTGTAATTTCCGCAATGCAGACGCCTTGAATAAAATCTATTAAACACATAATTGCAAGGGCTGAATGACAGAGCAGAATGAATACTGTTTGGAAACTGGGTGTTTTTTGTTTTTTTTTAAAGAGGAAATAAAAGTATGAAAATTATATATCCTGATACAAAAAAACCTTCTAGTTGTGTTAAATGGGATTCTATGCTCCTCACCTGCAAATTGCCTCTAGAACAGAACAAAGATGTAACTGACAGTAAAATACATTATTGTTTGAGAATCCATAATGTTCTCGTAACTCGACTGGTGTGAGCAGAATGAAGCCGGAGATGCGGGAAACGTAATAGATGCAGCACGTCTCCGGCAGACGGGCAGGAGGACAAGCAAATGAGTATTCGCCCAGTTCATCAAAACCATCCCAAGCTCCCGTTTCACACTTCAACCTGATTTACATAGGAGGCCTCACTGAATGCAAAGTGTGATCAGCCACAAACAGAAGAGTTATTTTTTGGGTGTGTGGGGGGGAGAGAATTAAAGAGCGGATGGGGCAATAGAGGGAAGGTTGTTGGGGGCATGACTCCAGTTTGGCCTTCTTCTTCGAAACAACACAGACAAGGGGCCCCACCCACCACAGCCCAGACGTGGTCGTGAGAGCCCCCCCCCTCCGGTGCGTTTCGCCTCGGCCACAGATCCACTCTGGCTCCCTTTAGCACACGGGCCCAGTTCACAAGTTGGTCTTCTCAGACACACACAGGCAATGAAGCTCCTCCGTTAAAAATAAGAATTATAATTATTATTATAATAATAAAAACAATTAAGGTATTAATTAAAACAACCACCTAGGACTATCCCAACGAGGGAGAGGGAAAGGGAATTTGTCTTGTAGCAGCCGAATGCAGAAATGTATACAAGATTCAACTAAAACTAAAAAAAAAAAAATCACTTCAAGTTTTCAAGTTTTTATCTCCCCCCCCCAAAAAAGAGAGCTTCCAGTTGGCCTTCCTTCTCCCCTCTCCCCAGTTATTAGCTTTAATCGAAACAGTGCAAGTTACAGAGTTCAACTAGAAAGTAGGCAAAGCCACACTACGAAGCCACCTGGATCGGTGGGAGTCAGGCCCGGGGGGGGGGGCTCTGACCCCTTCCCCGTCCCCCTCCTCCCCTAGTCCAAATCATGATGCATTTAAATCTCCCACTTGAACTCGACACAGGAACAAAACTTCTTTCTGGGTAAGGGGGGAGGAAGGGGCCCTCCCCCATGCAAATCCAACACACACACCCCTGCACGCTCCCATTCACACCCACGGCCACACTGCGCGAAGCCTTCTCTTCCCTGGATTAGCAGCAAAATTGGATCGCATCTCCCTGTTCACATTCTTAGCAATAAAAACAATTTTCTGAGCTATACAGAAGCAATTCCCTCCGTCCTGGGGCTTCCGGCAGGCCACAGGGAGCAGCCGGCCACACAACCCACGTTTTCCAGAAGTCCAGTCTCTTCTCTGACGCCGCCATCTCCGTCTCCATCCCCTTCCCCACCCCCTCCGGCGTGATTGGAGATGGGAATGGGGTTGGGGGGGGGTCAGTAGTAGAAGCCATTGCCCTTCAGTTTGGAAAAGGGTGCCGGCGGCTCTTATCTGTAGACGGGCAGGCGGATGTGGGCGTGCTGGTGGTCCAAGAGCCGTGGCACAGAGACAGTTTCGTAGCCTTTGCCCAACATCTGCTCTTTGATACACGGAGGGTGGATGTCGTTGATGAGATACTCCAGAGACTGGAGGCTACTGCTCAGGATGGAGGTATTGCAAAGGGTCTTGCTGGGCAAACTGGGGAGCCCGTCTGAGGGGTGCACCCCCAGCTCGCGGTGCCCGTTCGCCAGCTCCTGGGGATTGTAGCAGTCGCTGTTGGGCGTGACCAGGATGCTGTTCCAGGGGGGCGCAAAATATTGCCCCATCGAGAAGTTCCCATGCAGGCCCACGCAGTTCAACGGGGAGGAACTCACCTTGTCGGCGGCGCCCGTCATGGGGTAGGCGCGCAAGACCCCGGCGCACATCTCGGGGGACTTGCTGACCACGCCCCCGCCCCCGCTGCCCGCACTGTACATCCGCAGCTGCTGCTGCTGCTTCTGCTGCCAAAGCAGGTAGTCCATGCTGTCTGGGTAGAGGCCGGATTTGGAGCCCAGCCCGGTGCCGGGGGTGGAGCCCACCACCAGCTCCGCCCCTTTGCGGCAATCGGGCAGCACGGCGCCCGCGTAGGCCACTGTGGCGCCCACCGCTGCCATGCCGGTAAAGCCATTGGTGGTGCCGTGCTTGGCCGGGCTCGGGTTGGTCACCACAACTCCCTGGCACACCGGCTGGGTGTTCTGGGCCTGGCACTGCTGATTGATCTGGAATATGATGTTCTGGATGGAGGGCAGGTTGGACTGGGGGAGCGCCAGATTCCTCCCCGTGTGGGGGACGACCGAGGCGGCCACCGTGATGTTGGGAGGCACCGGGGCCTCCATCTGCTTCTGGCCGCCGTGGTAGCTCAACTGGCTGGCGCAAGACGGGCCCTGGGCTAAAGTGCTCGACACCGGGTAGGGGGCGACGGCCACGTGGGCGGGGGACATCTTAGTCCGCTTCCCCTCTAAGCTCTTCACCACACCTTTGCTGGAGGAGGCCTTGACGATGGCCAGGAGGCCCTGGTAGCCGCTCGCGTGCACGGGGTACGGGCTGTAGCGCGGCCCGGTCGTGTCGTACCCGTTCACCGTCCGGTTAAGGTGCTTGTGCTGGGGGACCCTGATGTTGGTGGGAAAGATCTTGATGGTGAGCGGGTTGTTGGCCACTTTCTGTGCGTAGGCATCCAGTTCAGCCGGGCTGGGGTACCGCGGAGAGTGCGTGGGGGCCACAGCGTCACCTGCAAGACACGAAGAAGGAAGGAGGGCGTTACGGGGATGCTTCTGCATGGGGGTGGTAAAAAACCCCACCTCTTCCAAAATACGTCCAACAAATGTGCCACCATGGAATGGTTTGAAATCTTGCACTTCTGCTACAAGCACAAGCGCATAACACATGGTTCACTTTCTGTGGGTAGCAGCTGGATACTGGAGCAAGCTTCCGTTTCAACATGCATCTCTTCTGGATTGTAGAAAAGGGCAAGAGTCCAGTAGCACCTGAAAGACTAACAACATTTGTGGCAGGGTAGGGGCTTTCCTGAGTCATTGCTTCAGTGAACAGGGACTCACAAAAGCTCCTACCCCTGCCACAAATGTTGTTAGTCTTAAGTGCTACTGAACTTGCTCTATTCTACTGCTACAGGCAGAAGAAGGAAAGATTAATAAATAAATAAATAAATCTAGCTCTTCTCCTGCAGACCAACACAGCTACCCTCTGAAACGCCCTTAAGTCTGATAGTTTCAAACTGATTATGTTGTAATGCTTGTAATCTACCACTTGATGTCACTATATAGCTCTTTGCCTAGATAACAGTGCTATAGCAACACCTACGAGAAGAGTCTAGACAGCCCCGGCTACACTTCTAGAAATTAGCAACAACAGAACACATTTCCACAAAACCCTTCAAGCGAAGACAGTATTGCATAGGGTCGGTTTCATTACTACAAAAACAGAAGACCCACCTGGATACCGCAAAAGGAACACACAACAAAGCAGACCAATCATTTGAATTTGTCTACTGAATTCTATGGTAGGCAGACAAGGAGCGGGGGGGGGGGGGGGGGGAGAGGATATTCCCTCTAAGCTGTGGAGTCTTATGAGCAAAAATTCTACTTGGTGAGCGACTGGCATTAAAGTTGTGAGTGAGTGATTTGGCTACTGCATAAATTAGTTTGCTCCGGAGCCATCCTTCCTGAGCGAAGACAAAAATTTGTGAGCTGGAAGCTAAAAAACTGTGAGCTCGCTCACACTAACTCGGCTTAGAGGGAACACTGCTTGGGGCAGGCAAGGACAACCCCACATATTTTTCTAACTCTGCCACTAACCCAGTGAGGCACCAGCTCAATTCAGCAGGGCCAAGCAATAAGCACATTGGTGTTCCTTGATAATGCCTCCCCTCTGGATGGAAGGAGGTTTCAAAAGTAGTTTGTGACACACAGACCGGTTTTATTCCAAGTCGGAACCCTGGTCCCCCTAGCCCAGGGGTGGCCAAACTGGGGCTCAGGACTTGGAGCCACGTGTGGCTCTTTCACACATAGTGTGCGACTCCCAGCAGGATAGCTGGGGAAGCGAAGGGGAGGCTCAGTCTTCCCTTCCCCTGCCAGTGTTCCCCTCCCTGGGTAGGCTTGAGGCAGGGGGGGGGGCAGAGAAAGAAAGCAGCTTTAACTTTTAATGCGACTGGCTTTGGGAAGGCATTTGTCTCTTTAGATCCCTTCTCCAAGCGAAGCCAGCTGATGTGGGGGCCGGGGGCGGGGCTTGGAGGACACATTTAAAGTTGCTTTCTTTCCACCTTTCTCCCCCCCCTCTTTCTTTCTCTCTCTCTCCCCTCCCTCCGCATTTCAGTTAATCTTAATCAAAAGCAAATTTCCATATTTTTCAATAAAACGCCTGTGTGATATTGGGTTCATGTCTTGCAGCTCTCAAACACCTGACGTTTATTCCATGCGGCTCTTACAGTAAGCAAGTTTGGCCACCCCTGGCCTAGCCGAACTCCCGTCTGTTTCCTGGGGTCTTTCTAATCCCTACTCCCCCAAGATGCAATTCAGCATGCAGATCTGTTCCACCGCCCCCTCCCTCCTTCTGGCAGAGGGACAGCTGTTTCCAGGAAGTCCCCAAGCAGGGCATGAAGGTACTGGCTCTTTCGTTTTTTCATTAAGGTACTGGTTCTTTCATTAACACATGGAATTCACGGCCACAGGAGGTGGTGGCGGCTACAAGCATGGACAGCTTCAAGAAGGAATTAGATAAGCATATGGAGCAGAGGTCCATCAGTGGCTATGAGCCACAAGGTATAGATAGGAACTCTCGGTCTGGGGCGAGTGATGCGCTGTCTTCTTGGTGCTTGGGGGAGGGCAACAGTGGGAGGGCTCCTGGTGTCCCAGCTCCACTGCTGGACCTCCTGATGGCACCTGGTGTTTTTGGCCACTGTGTGACAAGAGTGTTGGCCTGGATGGGCCACTGGCCTGATCCAACTTTGGCTTCTCTTATGTTCTTATAGGAACTCTCAGGCTGGGGCAAGGGATGCTCTGTCTTCTTGGTGCTTGGGGGGGCAACAGTGGGAGGGCTTCTAGTGTCCTGGCCCCACTGCTGGACCTCCTGATGGCACCTGGTATTTCTGGCCACTGTGTGACACAGAGTGTTGGACTGGATGGGCCACTGGCCTGATCCAACACGGGCTTCTCTTATGTTCTTATGCTCTTATGTTCCATACCTTCAGCATCTGCAGCTCAAAAGGTACACTGCCCTTAAACACGGAGGTTCCGTTTAGGTATCACAGATTTTAGAAACCAATACATTCATCCTCCTCAACCAATTTTCATATTCCCCCCCCCAAAAAAAAACCCCACCTGCCTCCGTCCCTCCGCACTAAATTCCGGCAGGAAGAGGGCCCCCGAGACCACAAGAGTCCCCACCCTCCTCAGCTTCCAAAGTAGCCTCTACAAGTGACCCAAAATAAACTCAGTGTGGAGAATGGAAATGTCTCTTTACCCAACGGGGGGAATCTCTCTCGGAGATTGGATTTAAACTACATTATACAAGCAATTTCATGGGTGCTTTACAGTACTATGAGAGATTCGCTGGGGGAAAAAAAGTGAGGGGAAAAATTCCATTTACCAGCTATAAATCAGCACTTCTTATAATGAGCACAAAAATGTCACTTTTATGCAATTTTACAGATGAACAAAACTGGCGAAATTAACTGTGGTAACCTACTGTAGTCAGCAAAAGACAGCAACAGAGGGGGTGGGGGAGAGAAAAGAAATTATATGTATTTTGCTCCTCTCAAACTCCTGTCTTGAGCAAGTTTCTGCTATTTCTGGTGTGAAAACTCATTTGTCGTTCCCATTATACTTTCATTTGGAGTTTATCTTGAGTATCCAATGAGCCCCCAACTGTGAAAAAGATTAAATCTACAAAATCTATCTAATAGATGGAATAAATTAGGTGTTGGGAGGCTGCTCCCTCCAAACAGGCGGCAGAAACGGAGGCACCGCCAAGCCACTGCTTGCCCCACAAAAGCCCCTCTTTGCTTTGTGGCGGCCACACAGCTTCCTGGCGGAGACGTCAGGGCCTGGAGGGGTTGTGCACAGAAACGCTGCCAGGACGGACCGGGCATGAAGTCCACATGGGCCGCTACTCCAGGGCACGACCCGAAACAGGGGCCGAACTGCGCACCCTTAATTGTTGGCGTCTTGAAAACAAGCTGGCGGCCCGAATGGCTCCCGAGACCAGCTAGGAACTGGAGAGTTTGCAGAGGCTACAGAGGGGAGAGAGAGCTGAGAATCCAGGAGGACGAAATCCCCAAGACCCTCCCAGAGTGGCACGAGTTGCTGGGGACACAGAGATCGTCAAGATCAGATTCTGCTTTTGGAACGCTCACTGCCCCCCCCCCCCCCCGGGGGGGGGGGCGAAGTCGAGCAATCATAAAGCGCCTTCTGCACGGGGCTACTAAAGAAGAGGCATCCTCCACCCCCCTCTGGGGGCGAGGGCTGGGCATCCCGTTCAAAAAGGGCCCCCATCGCAGCAGAGAACCAAGAGTACCGAGCAAAGCACACACACACACACCCCACCACTCTCCTCTCTCCCAATGGCAACATTAAATCCAGCTCAAAGGACCGGATTTTAATTGACTTAATAGACTCGTTAATAACAATGTCTATTTAAGACACCTGTAAAAAGCCCATAACATTAGCGTAATGGGGAAATGGCCGGTGAACCCGTCCACCTTGCTTTCCAAATGACTGCCGGAAGAGGGCCTTAATGGACGGCTGCGATTAATGCCGCTCACGTGACGCTCGCCCGGACAAATGCATGTTTTTGCAGCCGCGGCGTCGCTCATTCCACAGCCAGGGATGCTGCCGTTTCTGTTCCGTGGGTTCGTCGTGATGAGAGAAAGCCCAGCACGGACGATGCTCCTCAGCTGTTCTCCAAGAAGCCAGAAACCAACCGAGGGGGTCTTCCATGGGCATGAAACTGCCAACTGCCTCATCACCCCAAATGGCTAACCAAGAAGAAGAAGAAGAGATTGGATTTATCCCCCGCCCTTCACTACCCAAAGGAGTCTCAGAGTGGCTTACAAACTCCTTTCCCTTCCCCTCCCCACAACAGATACCCTGGGAGGCAGGTGGGGCTGAGAGGGCTCTCTCGAGAACTGCCCTTTCAAGGACAGCTCTGATGGAACTGTGGCTTGCCCAAGGTCATCCAGCCAGGTGCAAGTGGAGGAGTGGGGAATCAAACCCGGTTCTCCCAGATTACAGTCCGCGCACTTAACCACGACACCAAACTGGCTCTTGCAGATCTTTGTAGGAACAACAGCCCAAGCCTGTTAACAAAGCCACAGCCTTCTTTACACAATCCACTCCCCAAATACCATCAAGAAGGATCTGTTTTCATGGAAGAGCAGAAGGGGAACCTCCATGCTCAGAGGCAGTGTACGTCTCCGCAACATATGCCACAGGCACAGACTGATGGACCCCGGACAGGCACTCCAGGCTGGTCACTCCGGGAACCCTCCACAGGCCTTTGATGTAGCAAACCCATTACAGCCCTAGAATAAATTCTACCACAATGAACCTCCATGCATAGAAGCATGATACCTTGGAATACTAGAGCTCAAAGGTGTTGCATCGACTTTATGCTCAGGCATCTGGCTGGCCCACTGGGTGCAGAGCAGGCTTCTCACGGTCCACGCGGGGGACGTGCGCTTGTGTAAGAGGAGAGGCAGACGCACAAGGTACTGACTGAACAGAAGGAGAGAAATCCATCTTTTTGCCTTGACCCACAGGCATGCATTACTGTCACAACAGATGCCGGCAACAAGACAAATATAGCTCCAAACACCCAGACGTCACTATCATCGGCTGTCAATACCTCGTCAATACCCTGCTCCAAAGCTCAGCTAAGCCGGCGGCCAACGGCTTGTAAAACAGACAGGGCCCGGGAGTCTGCAGAGTCAAGGGGGAGGGTAGAGAAAGAAGTACTTCTCTCCCTTTCTCACCATACAAGAACTCGTGGGCACTCCATGAAATTGCTGAGCAGTCGGGTTAGAACAGATAAAAGGAAGTCCTTCTTCACCCAAAGAGTGATGAACACATGGAATTCACTGCCACAGGAGGTGGCGGCGGCTACAAGCATGGACGGCTTCAAGAGGGAATTAGATAAGCATCTGGAGCAGAGGTCCATCAGTGCCTCTTAGCCACAAGGTATAGATAGGAACTCTCAGTCTGGGGCAAGGGATGCTCTGTATTCTTGGTGCTTGGGGGGGAGGGCAACAGTGGGAGGGCTTCTAGTGTCCCGGCCCCACTGCTGGACCTCCTGATGGCCCCTGGTATTTTTGGCCACTGTGTGACACAGAGTGTTGGACTGGATGGGCCACTGGCCTGATCCAACACTGGCTTCTCATATGTGCTTATAGGAACTCTGTCTGGGGGCAAGTGATGCTCTGTATTCTTGGTGCTTGGGGGGGGGGGCAACAGTGGGAGGGCTTCTAGTGTCCTGGCCCCACTGCTGGACCTCCTGAGGGCAACTGGTATTTTTGGCCACTGTGTGACAAGAGTGTTGGACTGGATGGGCCACTGGCCTGAGCCCTACGGGGGAGGGCGGGGTATAAATTTGATTAAATAATAAATAAATAAATAAACAAACAAACACTGGCTTCTCTTAGTTTCTTACCAGCCTAGCCCCCACTGGACTCAGAGGCCCGCTAAAAAGCCAGCTATTCAGACTGGCGCAGACAACGTGACCCCAAACCTGACGTGTGCCCTGCTTTCCGGACTGTAAGCTTTATCTGACTTCTGAACAAGACCCCTCTAATGTAATTCCTCTAGAAAACAAGCAAGCTGGGGCAGGTGCAGCGGAAGTCAAAACTCAGCCAGGGGTGTCGAACTCATTTGTTATGAGGGCCGGATCTGACATAAATGAGACCTTGTTGGGTAATGCCAGGGAGCGGAGATATAAACTAGATAAAGGACACAAACACAAAGGTGTTTTTTTTTACTTAAAATAAAAATATGCCTAAAACATTAGTGCTCTTGCAATATTTTGCTTATTTAACAGAGTGTGATAACTGACCCCTCTTGCTCTGAATTACTACACCAAAATGACCATTATAAATGACCTGGAGGAAGACATAGGGGGGATGCTTATCAAATTTGCAGATGACACAAAGCTGGGTGGGATTGCTAATTCTGAAGGAGACAGTGTCAGGATTCAAAATGACCTAGATAGGCTGGAACAGTGGGCTGAGACAAATAAGATGAATTTCAATACAGATAAGTGCAAAGTCCTACACTTAGGTACACAAAATCAAAGGAACAGATATAGAATGGGAGGGACTTGGCTTGACAGCAGCACATGTGAGAGGGATCTGGGTGTTCTGGTTGATCACAAGCTAAACATGACCCTGCAGTGCAATGTGGCTGTGAAGAAAGCTAATGCAATCTTAGGATGCATTAACAGAAGCATTGTGTCCAGATCATGGGAGGTGGTAGTTCCACTCTATTCTGCTATGGTCAAGCCTCACCTGGAGTACTGTGTTCAGTTTTGGGCACCACATTTTAGGAAGGATGTTGACAAGCTCGAGCATGTCCAGAAGAGGGCAACCAGGATGGTGAGAGGGTTGGAATCCAAGTCTTATGAGGAAAGGCTGAAAGAGTTGGGTATGTTTAGCCTGGGAAAGAGAAGGCTTAGAGGGGACATGATTGCAGTCTTCAAGTATTTAAGGGCTGTCATGTAGAAGATGGAGCAGATCTATTCTCTTTTGCTCCAGATTGCAAGACTAGATCTAATGGGTGGAAGTTACAAGGGAGTCGTTACCAGCTAAATATCAAGAGAAACGTCTTAACTGTAAGAGTGGTTGAGCAGTGGAACAGTCTGCCTCGGGAGGTGGTGGATGCTCCTTCGCTGGACGTTTTCAAGCGGAGGCTGGATGACCATCTTTCAGGTATGTTGTAGGTATGTAGGGCTATCTTTCGGCTATGCTCCTGCAGAGTGCAGGGGGTTGCACTAGATGACCTGCAAGGTCCCTTCCAAGTGTAACATTCTATGATTCTGTGAAAATGACTGTGCTGCTGCAATCTTGAGTATGCTGTTCAGGTATGTATCTGTAAGCTGCAAACCTACGATGACGCAGCAGCAGCAGAACTGGAAGAAGCAGCAGCAGAAGACAGCCAGTTCCACTGCAGGCCTGATAGAAGTCCTCTGGGGGCCTAATTTGGCCCCCGGGCCACATGTTTGACACCCCTGCCCTTGCCTGTTTGTGTGAGCTCACCAGAATGCAACATGAATTTGGGGAACGGTCCAAGGGAAAAAGCTCAGGGCCAGAGAAGAGGGAGGGGGTCCCAGGCCTTCACCTCTGCCTCCCAGTGTTCCCTCTAAACTGAGTGAGTGTGAGCTAGCTCGCAGTTTTTTAGCCTCCGGTGCACACATTTTTGTTTTGGCTCGGGAAGGAGGGCTCCAGAGGAAACTGATTCATGCAGTAGCGAAATGGCCCGCTCACAACTTTAATGCCAGGAGCTCACAAAGTAGATGTTTTGCTCACAAGACTCCACAGCTTAGAGGTAGCACTGCTGCCTCCCCAACCAAATATTCCCCTTTTAGTTCAACAGGAGCGCCCACCCCAAAATCAAATCGAAATCCAAAGCCCACCCAGATGGGGGTGATAGGCATACATTATACATTTCTCTTATCTTTACTCTCTTGCATAATTCATATTGGCTTTGCCAGGTATGACTGTCACTCCTCCGGCTCCTCCATCCTGAACCCTCCACATTTCTCCTGGTTCCTTTCACCGATTCCAGGCCTTTCGCCCTTGCAGTCTCTCCTACCTGCAGCTGCCTCCCACGACCTGCTCTTCCCGTTTTAAAAACCACCTTTCCAGTGTTCAAGGCAATGTGCATAAATCATTAAGCACAAGGAAAAGAGAAGACAAAAATCTATCAAGCCAATGCTGTCACAGTACAGTAGAAAACAACGTTTGAATCCAGTGGCATGCACACGAAAGCTGATACCCAGAATTAAACTTGGTTGGTCTTCAAGGTGCCCACTGGACTCAGACTTTGTTCTGTGGCTTCAGACCAACACGGCTCCCCACCTGAAACTATCTTCATGGAAGATATTATGGCACTGGAAAAAGCGCAGAAAAGGGCAACTAGAATGACAAAAAGGGTTGGAACACTTTACCCATGAAGACAGGTTAAAGGGCTTGGGGCTCTTTAGCTTAGAGAAACGACGGCTGAGGGGGTGATATGATTGAAGTTTATAAGATTATGCATGGGATAGAGCAGGTCGAGAAAGAAGTACTTTTCTCCCTTTCTCACAAGACAAGAACTCGTGGGCACTCCATGAAATTGCTGAGCAGTTGGGTTAGAAGGGATAAAACAAAGTCCTTCTTCACCACAAGAGTGATGAACACATGGAATTCACTGCCACAGGAGATGGTGGCAGCTACAGGCATGGACGGCTTCAAGAGGGGATTAGATAAACATATGGAGCAGAGGTCCATCAGTGGCTATTAGCCACAAGGTATAGATGGGAACTCTCAGTCTGGGGCAAGTGACGCTCTGTATTCTTGGTGCTTGTGGGGGGGGGGCAACAGTGGGAGGGCTTCTGGTTTCCTGGCCCCACTGCTGGACCTCCTGATGGCACCTGGTATTTTTGGCCACTGTGTGACACAGAGTGTTGGACTAGATGGGCCATTGGCCTGATCCAACATTGGCTTCTCTTATGTTCTTATGTTCTTAAGAACAGTATGAAGACTGACTAGCCCACATTTGCCAGTTCCAATTAAAAGCCAAACTGAAACAGAGAAGTTTTCCGTCCCTTGGAGAAGGTGAAGCAGCGATGTGGCTGTCCTCATCCTCTGTTTCTGCTACCCAAATGGATGTCCACCTCACCCCTTTTGCCTTTACTCGGTAAGTAGAGGAGTGTGTATGTTTGCATTCACACAGGCAAAAAGATGGTGCCCGCTGGCCATATCCTCCGGGTGTGCAGGTTCCAGCCTCTGAATAGATATAAAGGTTAATAAGGTAAAGGTTTCCCTTGCTCAAAGGGCAGTCGAATCCGACTCTAGGGTTGCGGTGCTCATCTCCGTTTCCAAGCCGAAGAGCCAGCGCTTTCTGAAGACGTTTCTGTGGTCATGTGGCCGGCATGACAAGACGCCGAGATGCACGGAACGCTGTTACCTTCCCACCGAAGCGGTACCTGTTTATCTATTTGCAATTTCTTGCTTTCAAACTGCTAGGTTGGCAGGAGCTGGAACTAGAGACGGGAGCTCACTCTGTCATGCGGCACTCAGGTCTCGAACTGCTGAACTACCAACGACCTTCCGGTCTGCCGTTCAGCGTCTTAACCACTGAGCCACCGCAGCCCCCATAAAGGTTAATAAAGGTGAAGGTTCCCTTGCTCGAAAGCCAGTCGAATCCGACTCTAGGGTTGCGGTGCTCATCTCCGTTTCCAAGCCGAAGAGCCAGTGCTGTCCAAAGATGTTTCCGTGGTCACGTGGCCGGCATGACTAAACACCAAGGCGCACGGAACGCCGTGACCTTCCCACTGAAGTAGCACCTATTTATCTACTTGCAATTTCTTGCTTTCGAACTGCTAGGTTGGCAGGAGCTGGAACTAGAGACGGGAGCTCACTCTGTCATCCGGCACCCGAGTCTCGAACTGCTGAACTACCGACCTTCCACAGCCTGCAGTTCAGCTTCTTAACCACTTGAGCCACCGCAGCTCCATAAAGGTTAATACCACACCTCAAATTGGGCCAGGGAGTAAATACGATGCCCACAGAACTGGCCCGAGACTGGGTGAATGCAACCATGCAACCCTACCAGTTTGGTGTAGTGGTTAAGTGCACGGACTCCAATCTGGGAGAACGGGGTTTGATTCCCCACTCCTTCACTTGCTGTTCTTGAAAAAAGAGCAGTTTCTGTCAAGAGCTCTCTCAGCCCCACCTGCCTCACAGGATGTCTGTTGTGGGGAGGGGAAGGGAAAGGAGTTTGTAAGCTGCTCTGAGACTCCCTTGGGTAGTGAAGGGCGGGGCCGGCTGTGTTCCTTCCTCCCTGTGCTCAAGGAAAGATCCAGGGAGAACAGCTTGCAGCAGTCAAGCCCAGAAGCTGCTAAAAGCACAGATCACCAATTTTGCCTTGCAGGGTTGTCGTGAGGATTACCAACATTGTTCATGAAGCATTTTGAACACCAAAATGCTCGATCAAATGCCAAGCGTTACTACCATTATCACCACTGCAGGGTACAAAGGACATGGAGCGCTGTCCCCTTGGCCGCTGCAATGCCTGTCTTGACTGCTGAGATTTCAGGGGACACAGACACACATTCCTAAGCAGCCCTGCCCTTTAAAACACACACACACACACACACCAGAGATCACCAGGAAGCTACGGCCTGCAGCCACTGACAGCTACGCCCGTGTTTCGGTGGATCTGTGATGTGCATTTCTGGACAAGGGCGACATTGCCGGCCACCAGCATCCAGTGATGAACAAACGAGAAGATCAGAAGAAGGGAGGGCAGGAAGGGTTGCATCAGTGCTTAGTTCTCGTGGCCCCTTTTCTTATGCGCTCAGGGGAATGCGGATTGCCACGTGGAGTGTGGAAGCAATTTTTCTCCAGGCCACTTCGGCTGGAGATCCTGGAGGGTTTTTTGTCCTCTTCTGGGCATGGAACAGCAGTCCCTGGCTGTGTGTTTGTGTGGGGGGGGGGAGAGGTATTTGTGAATTCCCTGCACTGTGCAGGGGGTTGGACTAGATGACCCTGGAGTCCCCGTCCAACTCTATGATCCTATGGCCACCTGCACCAGTAGCCCGGATGTCCGCCTGCCATCTTCTCTGCTGAGGCACCATCACGGCAGGGATGGATCCTTTTTCCTGCAGCCCTCCCCGGGGTAGAGCCCTCACACGACAGGTTTCCAGACCAGCTCTTGGGTGGAATGGGACCCACAGGGTCGGAGTTCCGCAGCCGTTCCAGCCAACCCCCAGCCGACAGGCCAGTGATGAAGAATGGCACATCTGCATTCCCCTTCATGCAAGCACTGCTGTCCTTGGAGGTGGCAGCATCGCAAATACTCAATTAACATGACACTAATTAGCCAGTGACACAGGCAGAATCCCTAATGAAAGGGCTCCTGGGGGGGGGGGGAGAGGAGATTCTGTTCCGGAGGGAGGGAGGGGGAAATGTACCCAGGCCAGGCAAAAGCGCCACTTAGGCCTCCAGGGAGGGCAACCCCCCCGCTGTGCCCTCTTGGGCTTCAGAGGCCAGCCGTCTGGGCAAGCACGGTGCCAGCTTCTTCGCCAGCGACAAGCAGAGTTTTGCCCAGCTTGACTCAAGCAGGGGCAGGAAGCACCACAGGTGATTCACACGTCCTGTCCCGCCCAGGGCATACCATCTGCAGGCCTCGTGGCCAGAGCCACATGACTGGCGTGGTCTGCACGGATGTGTTCTGCACAGGAGCCCTGGGCAAAGGGGTCCTTGGCTACTCCGAGAACTTGGCTCCTCGAAGGTGTCACGATCTGGGCTGTGCAAGCAAAGGCCTAGCAGGCCCGGGAGCCTGACTAGCAGTGGGAGGAGGCCAGGCCTACAACTCCCAGAAGCCCCTGAGAGGTTTTGGTGTCCATTTTAGCCAATCACAGAGAAAGGGGACTTATAACAAAAGAGCTGGTACCTACGAAGAGCTGTTCTTTCTTCCACGAGAGCAGGGCCAGAGGGAAGGCTGATGCTGGGAGAGACCCTCACCCCGAGAGGGTAAAAATAAACCTTTTATTTGTTGTTTACTCTGCCTGGTCCTCACGGACATTATTTGGCCAAATAAGGGAGGTCTGAAGGTCTTCGGAGGGTGCTCTGGGCCATCTCAAGGGATCCTAAACCCAGAGTGGTGGCAGCGTCAGGTGACACCCCGCCTGAGCCATGACAGAAGGCCTGCCTCTGTCTGCATCCTGGAGCACTGAGGGCTGGCAGGGAGGGCTGGCAGAGGGTCCTGCCCAGACCAGACTGGCCTCTCTTTCTGCCCAGCTCTTAAAAGACGCGACCTGGCCCAGAGTTCTGCACAATTAAGCTGCCATCAATTGCAATGGGATTCCGACCTGGCAGTGGCCATGCTACACTAAAAAAAAATATTAAAATTTTATTCCCAGTCAATCTGAATTCTGGGCCAAGGACAGCTGAGAGCACCGTATAAATTTGCATAATTGCTCTTACTGTGCATAATTTATTCCTCAATTCTTACTCGTTTGCATAATTTAGTCTGCTCTCAAGTTACAGGGAGGGAGCTACGGACAGCCTCAGAGTCCCACCCCCACGACGGCTGGAAAGCGTCCTCTTCCCCAGCGATTCCACCCAAAACCGCCCACATCTGTGTGACCACACCTGTCCAGGGGTTTGAGGGTCAGACTATTATCTGTGAGACCCAGGTTCAAATCCCTGCCCCACCACGGAATCTTGCTGAGAGGCTGTGGGTCAGCCGCATATTCTCAGCCGAAGCCACCTCACAGGGTTGTTGTGCAGATAAAACAGGGCAGGGGAGAATGATGCAGGCCACTTTAGGCCCCCCACTGCGGAGAAGCGTGCAATTAAATTATTATTTACTAACGGAGCATGACTCTGACCCCCAACAGGTCATGCAGCACTTTCCCAGGGCTGGATTGTGACCAAGGAATATCATGGAAAGACAAGCGCAGGGCCCAGGAACACACACAATACCGACAAAAATATCACTCACGGATCAAGGAGAAAGACTGACTTTGTCACCGCCACCAGGGCTGGATATGACAAGCTGCAAATTCCATGTGTTGTCACATCTCCGGGTGACGCAGCAACCCCCGCCAGGAAAATTACAGAGCTACCAATTTCCGAGAGGGTTCCTGGTGAGTTTCTGCACTCCGCTGGCAAGCGCCTCTCCCTCCCGGCAGTAATTACTGCTTTCTAACGGGCCGTAATTACTCTCCCCAATCACCCCGTCACGCAAAGGCAGCCTCGCCTTGACATACAGTCGGTTGCCGGCAACCGGCCTGGCCTCTCCCTCACCCCACTCCACTTCCAACTCTGGATCTGTCAGCAGCCCGACAGCGGAGGCCGTCCTCCGCTGAGCCCCAGAGCCAGGTGCGCGGCTCCCGGAGCACGGTGCCATCTGCTTGGGTGAAGGGCTGAGCCGCCAAGGCCGCGCATTCACCCAAAAAGCCAGACAAGGTGGCATTTGTGCAGGCGGTGTTTCAGGAGAAGGGTTTCCTCCCCAACCAGAGCTGAATAAATCTTGCCTATCAAGGAGATCTGCGCCCGATGATACATTCCGCTTCTGTTTGCTTACTGACTCAACAGCTTTCAGGGCCGCTTTTACAAAGGGCTTGGAGCTACTTCCATCAACTAAGAAATGCTAATAAGAATGCAAAACACAAACAGCTAGAGCACTACCAATGCTCCCTGTAAGCTGTGGAGTCTTGTGAGCAAAAATTCTACTTCGTACGCTACTGGCATTAAAGTTGTGAGCGAGCGATTCGGCTACTGCATAAATTAGTGTGTGCTCTGGAGCCATCCTTCCTGAGCTAAGGCAGAAATGCGTGAGCCAGAGGCTAAAAAACGGTGAGCTAGCTCACACTAACTCAGCTTAGAGGGAACACTGACCACCACCCCAAATGAGCCAGGAATGCAGCCAAGGCCAAGATAGGGGGAGACGGGTCAGAAAGGTTTCGAAACTCAGGAGCCAGCACAGTGTGGCTGACAGCCTGTGGCAGACCTGGGTCCCGATCTTCACTCACATCCTTGCTGTGGTAATTCAGGCCGCTTTATCGCTCTTAACACAGGATGGCCATGAAGATTCAAAGGGGATGATCCTGCGCCCTCTCTCCCAGCTTCCTCAGCATGTCAGAAAGTGGCAGAGGTATGATCTAAACACGTTTGCGAGGATCAGAGACGATGGTCCTTTTTCAGTGCAATCTAATTTTTTCATCTTTCAAGTCGGACCATTTTTACAAAGTTAGAGCTTCCGTTTTCCAAACGTCAACCAAGAATACCAGGAGGCTAAAACTCTGTGCCTCCCAAACGCCAGTTACTCCATGGGCACCTTGCAACGCGGGGCCAGACTTTCCTGAGGGTGGGGGAGAGCCAAGAGAGACTCTGCTTCAGAGGGCGGGTGTCTCCATCCAGACAGGTAGCAATTTTTCCATGGCTGTAAAATAAATTGCTACCTGTCGGGATGATTGTAACTGCTGCACAGAGAGCGCAAGGACAGTAGCACAGCAGTGAAGAGAGCGACGGGGCGACATCCGGCATGGGTGGGTGGTGGCAGTACCCTGGACACTCTAGCATCCCCTGCTTTGTGCTGCGGCTGATCGGGCTGGCCCAGCGAGCGAGACGGCCACCTCCACCCGCAGGCCCAGAGCAGCTGCCCACGACAGCTGGTCAGATGCCCCCATGTGCTACGGACGGAGCCTGCCAGGTTCTTGGGAAGATTAAAAAACACTTGAATGCCGCCGTCGCACCTGATCAGGGTCCACAAGGTGATGAGAATTTTTTTTTTAATCGAGCACTTAAAATGCATTTAAAATTATAAAAAAATTCAATCAAAACAAATAAGACATACTAGAAGGAGGGCTGGTAGACGTTATGGGGGGGGGAGGGATGGTCTACCAGATGCAACATAAAAGTCTTCACCCGCCGGCGAAGGACACCGACAGGGGGAGACAGACGAATCTCCCCTGTTTCGGTGCTGCAACCAAGAAGACGCATTGGGAAAAGGTGCAGAAAAGGGCAACTAGAATGATAAAAGGGTTGGAACACTTTCCCTGTGAAGGAAGGTTAAAGCGCTTGGGGCTCTTTAGCTTGGAGAAACGATGACTGAGGTTTACAAGATTATGTATGGGATAGAATGGGTAGAGAAAGAAGTACTTTTCTCCCTTTCTCACCATACAAGAACTCGTGGACACTCCATGAAATTGCTGAGCGGTCGGGTTAGAACAGATAAAAGGAGGCACTTCTTCACCCAAAGAGTGATGAACACATGGAATTCACTGCCAGAGGAGGTGGTGGCAGCTACAAACATGGACAGCTTCAATAGGGAATTAGATAAACATACAGAGCAGAAGTCCATCAGTGGCTCTTAGCCACAAGATATAGATAGGAACTCAGTCTGGGGCAAGTGAAGCTCTGTATTCTTGGTACTTGGGGGGGGGACAGTGGGAGGGCTTCTAGTGTCCTGACCCCACTGCTGGACCTCCTGATGGCACCTGGTGTTTTTGGCCACTGTGTGACAGAGTGTTGGACTAGATGGGCCATTGGCCTGATCCAACATTGGCTTCTCATGTTCTTATGTTCTTGCACTTTCTTGTCTAGCTTCAGACTGGAGATGCCAACCACAGCAAGGCCTCCCAAGAGGACTGGAGAGAAGAGGAAGGTCCAAATGGGAGGAGGCGGTCCTTAAGGCATGCTAGTCCAATGACAACATGAGATTTTTCGGCCTCTGAGCGTTTCTGCTCTTCAGTGTTTAATGCTTCCATGATGTCCTAGTTTGCGGACTTTTAGAAATTGACTCCTGCGTTTTGATGTAGAGTTAGTCAAACCGGGATTGTGGGGCAGATCTTTTTCCGAAATAAATAAATAAGGCTCACAGCAAGGGCATCGTTAGCAACAGTGGCTTGTCTCTCGGCGTTTGGTATTCTGACGTGTACTGTCCCTGAACACGGAGACTCCCTTTCGTCGCTGGCAAATTTCTATTCTTCCGTGAATTTGTCTGCTCCCCTTTTAAAGTCAGCTAGCTAGTGACCCTAACACACACCACGGCAAGGAGTTCTGCATATTAATTATGCTGTACATTAACAGGTCCCCGCAGTTTGGTGTAGTGGTTAAGTGCGCGGACTCTAATCTGGGAGAACCGGGTTTGATTCCCCCACTCCTCCACTCGCAGCTGCTGGATGACCTTGGGCAAGCCATAGTTCTGTCAGGGCTGTTCTCCCAAGGGCAGTTCTCTCAGAGCTCTCTCAGCCCCGCCTACTTCACAGGGAGTCTGTTGTGGGGAGGGGAAGTTAAAAGAGTTTGTAAGCTACTCTGAGACTCCGAGTGAAGAGCAGGGTATAAATCCAATCTCTTCTTCTCTTCTTCTTCGGTCTGTTTGGTATCTGCCAATCAATAAAACTGGGTGACCCCCAAGTTTGGACATTAAGAGACAGGATGGAAAACCTTTCTTCACACGAGTCATAACTTCCCAAATCTCCATTTTGGACGCAGAGGGTCCTGGTTCGATCCCCAGTATCGCCAGCTGCAAGGATCGGGCAATAAGTGACGTGAAAGACCTTTGCCTGAGACCCTGGACAGCCACTGCCTTTCTGAGTAGACCCTACTGACTCTGAAGGACAAAGGCTCCGATTCGGTATAAGGCAGCTTCATGCGTTCACAGCCAGTGAACATCAAAATTGAGAGAATCCACTGCACATGACGCAAATGGGAGCTAAGTACATCGGAGGCTTTATTCGCACCTATTTTCCTTTTGTCAATAATTCTTCATAATGGGCCGGTTTTATGATGAAATTGCAGTGGAATTAATCTTGTGCAGCTAAGGAACTTTTTTTGCTAAAAATCGCAAGACAAGCTGCGTGTTGGATGTGTTCGTGCTCCCCAACAAAATCCGCACACGCTTTCCGTCTCTTCTCACAGAAAAGAAACAGTAATTACATTATGTTGTCCAGCCACACCTGTTGATAACTGCGCTTGCCTGACAACCCGCCAGCCAGCTGCTGCAACCCCCCCCATTTTCCCGGGGGGGGGGGGGAGACCCCAAGGAACTAGAATTTCTCCTCTCCTTTTCCTCCCCATCCCGTGACCTGTTTCATTTCTTCAGCTTTGCATTCAATAACGGCTAAATAATTGAATCAGCTCAGCTGCCCAAGATTTGCTTTGAATTTTATTGGAATTTTAAATTGTTTTGTTTCTCCAGTATTTTATTACTGTAAATGGAAAAATGCATTGCCCGCAGTAATAATCCAATGGCTTTTTATATGATTCTCAGCTATTGCTTGGAGCAAATGCCAGGCTGGGCGGGCGGGGAGGAGGGAGAACAGGAAGCCATGG
>NW_015167526.1:256554-269535 GCF_001447785.1 Gekko japonicus
CCCCCCGCCCTTCACTCGGAGTCTCAGAGTGGCTTACAAACTCCTTTCCCTTCCCCTCCCCACAAACAGACACCCTGCGAGCAGTGTTCCCTCTAAGCTGAGTTAGTGTGAGCTAGCTCACAGTTTTTTAGCCTCCGGCTCATACATTTTTGTCTTAGTTCAGGAAGGATGGCTACAGAGCAAACTAATTTATGCAGCAGCCAAATCGCTTGCTCACAACTGTAATGCCAGCGACTCACAAAGTAGAATTTTTGCTCACAAGAACCCACAGCTTAGAGGGAACATTGCCTGCGAGGTAGGTGGGGCTGAGAGAGCTCTGACAGAAACTGCTCTTTTTCAAGAACTCCTCTGACGTAACTACGGCTTGCCCAAGGTCATCCAGCCAGCTGCGAGTGGAGGAGTGGGGAATCGAACCCAGTTCTCCCAGATTAGAGTCCGCACACTGAACCACTACACCAAACTGGAGGAGCAGAGCCTCACTGCACATAGGCCTGACTAAATTGTTCCATTTGGCAGTACTGCAGCCCCATCCTACACCTCTCTGACCCAAAGCCTGATCTCTCTCTCTCTCTCTCTCTCTCTCTCTCTCTCTCTCTCTCTCTCTCTCTCTCTCTCTCTCTCTCTCACACACACACACACACACACACACACACACACACACACAGAGAGAGAGAGAGAGAGAGAGAGAGAGAGAGAGAGAGAGAGAGAGAGAGAGAGAGAGAGAGAGAGGCTTGGGTCTTACCACATCGCTCAGCAAAATTCAAGAGCCAGCATGGTGTGGTGGAGATGAGTGTCAGACTAGTACCTGGCAGACCCAGGTTCGAACCCCAACTTGTTCCATGGAAGCTTACTGGGTGACCCTGGGTCAGTGACATGGTCTCAGCCTAACCTACCTCACAGGGTTGTTGTGAGGATACGATTGAGGAGAGGAGAAAGAGGGGAGCCACTTGGGTCCCCACTGGGAAGAAAAGCAGGGTACAAATCAACTAAATTAAAAAAACCCACCTTTTAAAAAGTTTGAATCCTTCCTCCAGCCGAAGAAGCCCCCCCCCCAGGCCAGTGGGTCAAAGCTGGCAGAAGGATCTTAGAGACTTCAAACTCTGCTGAGTGGAGCAGCAGGACCCCAGGGAGTTGCTCT
Source organism: Gekko japonicus (assembly GCF_001447785.1). NCBI lineage: Eukaryota > Metazoa > Chordata > Lepidosauria > Squamata > Gekkonidae > Gekko > Gekko japonicus. The sequence goes on from NW_015167526.1 coordinate 257,693, forward strand.
CTGAGCAAGTCGGGGTCCAAGGGCCCCTGCCTAGCCAGCACTGGACAGGATGGATCCTTGCTCTTGTCCAGCAAAACTATATTTTATTTCTTAGAAATAGAGAAACTGCAGGGCATGAAGCAATATCTGCCCCGCCTCAATTCAGCATCTGAAGCTTGCATTCCTTCCATGGACTTTCTATGATTTAAAATATTTCCCCATTAAAAACACTAAACATTAAAAACACTTTAAGACAGCTCCCAAGAGAATTTGCACTCCTGACACCACAGAAACAACCAAGGTGCCACTGGAAAAAGTGCAGAAAAGGGCAACTAGAATGATAAAAGGGTTGGAACACTTTCCCTGTGAAGAAAGGTTAAAACGCTTGGAGCTCTTTAGCTTGGAGAAACGACGGCTGAGGGGTGACATGATCGAGGTTGATAAGATTATGCCTGGGATAGAGCAGGTCGAGAAAGAGGTACTTTTCTCTCTTTCTCACAATACAAGAACTCGTGGGCACTCCATGAAATTGCTGAGCAGTCGGGTTAGAACAGATAAAAGGAAGTCCTTCTTCACCCAAAGAGTGATGAACACATGGAATTCACTGCCACAGGAGGTGGCGGCGGCTACAAGCATGGACGGCTTCAAGAGGGAATTAGATAAGCATCTGGAGCAGAGGTCCATCAGTGCCTCTTAGCCACAAGGTATAGATAGGAACTCTCAGTCTGGGGCAAGGGATGCTCTGTATTCTTGGTGCTTGGGGGGGAGGGCAACAGTGGGAGGGCTTCTAGTGTCCCGGCCCCACTGCTGGACCTCCTGATGGCCCCTGGTATTTTTGGCCACTGTGTGACAGAGAGTGTTGGACTAGATGGGCCATGGGCCTGATCCAACATTGGCTTCTCTTATGTTCTTAAGAGAAAAGTAGACCCAAAAATACTCGCTGTTTTCTCCAAAGGTTTTTGGTGGCATCAGAAACACATGCATGTTCTTTCAATAGTGTTCTGGCAACTGTCTAGAAAGGCATCTACATATTTAGGAGGCACGGTGCCCTCACTCCGAACAGACTACATTCGTCCTCAGTGACATCAGCACTTAATCAAGCCCCACTGGCCATGTGTGTCATTCTATTCAGTATGTGATCCCTGACTGGCTGGTGTTGCCCATGTGAGCGATACAAGGAGGAAATTCGCCACCAGGTGAAGACTTTTTTGTGTTTCGCTTGGCATTGCCTCAGTGACTCCTTACCCCCCACCACCATGTTTTAAATCTTTTGTATTTATTTTAAGCTTCTGATTTTAAATTGTTTTAATGACGTATTTGCGTGTTGGTTTTAATGGCTATTAAGATGAGGTTTTAATTTGTTATCTGTTTTGTTGGCCCTATGAGAGCAGGAAGGGAGGGGAAAGAGCCTTGTTGCAAAGAATAAAAGACTAAATAAGGAGAAAGATAAATAGAGGAGCTGCGGTGGCTCAAGTGGTCAAGACGCTGAACTGCAGGCTGTGGAAGGTCGGTAGTTCAGCAGTTCGAGACCCGGGTGCCGCATGATGGAGTGAGCTCCCGTCTCTAGTTCCAGCTCCTGCCAACCTAGCACTTCGAAAGCAAGAAATTGCAAGTAGATAAATAGGTACCCCTTCGGTGGGAAGGTCACAGCGTTCCGTGCGCCTTGGTGTTTAGTCATGCCGGCCACATGACCACAGAAACATCTTTGGACAGCGCTGGCTTTTCGGCTTTGAAACGGAGATGAGCACCGCAACCCTAGAGTCGGATTCGACTGGCTTTCGAGCAAGGGAACCTTTACCTTTTAAGGAGAAAGAAGCCCCAACCAGGACGCAGCAAAACAGCGACAGCCATGATGGGAAACAAATGCACCCGGACCAGTTTCTCTCCTGCCTCTCCTCCCAGACAGCCAGTTTTTAACGTAGAAATTGAAACCGAAGATGACTGGGTGCAGGCGCTTTGCAATAATGGCAGGATACCTGGCCTCCCCATGCAAAACGCAGGCAAATTACTTCCTCGGCTGCCTGACCGCAGGCAACCTTAAAATTTCCTGCCCGCTTAACAGAGGCTTAATGGGATGTTATTGACCAGGTGATGTTATTTACCTCCGTGCCAAGAAAAGCCCCAGCTCCCCATTTCCACGCATTACGCCTCTGTTAAAGGGGCAAGACGTTTTTCTCCTCCGGGTCGTTGGCAACCCGGCCACCTTTTGGCCTCCCCCTGGCAAGCACGGCAAGGGTCCACCCGCCGCCACCATGTCCTGACGAACTGTAGCGAACCTTCTGTGACATCACAGCAGCCAGCGGGAACGGAAGCCGCTCTCAGATGACAGCCCGATTGGAGCCCATTGTGTGTATCAGATTAAAAAGCACCGGCGGGGAGGGGGGGCAGGATCCCACCGCAGGCTCAACAGAAACATCCTTATTGACGAGAAAGCCGAGAACAAAAATCCCTAATTGGGTAGCTGCATCGGCCTGCATGAAGCGGCAGCCGGCCAGCCCCAGACTCACCACGGTTACCAATTAAAGCAGACTGCGCCGCCAATCCAGTTCCGGTTCTATTGAGACGCACAATAGGCTCTGCCAAGGCCCAGCTGCTGGGGCTTCTAATTAACCCCGATTTTTAACAGTGCACTTTTAAAAATGTGCCAAGAAGCGGTTACAAAGTGGAGAACAAGGCAGGGTTAATAGCAAAGGCCCTTCAGAGATGCAGGCCCTCCAGGTGGGGGTGGGGAGGGAGGAGGGGGGTCTAGGCCCCCGCTGAAATAATAGAATTGTCCCAACTGCTCGGCTGACGGACTGTCCGTCTCGCAGTTTGGCTCCCGAGGAGCCCGGTGACAGTAGAGGGACGGCGAGCGTCTGGAGGCTGACAACCGAGGCTCCGCTCATTACGACGGGTTGCAGAATCCAAGCGCACTTGTAAATGGAAGGGGGGTGCAGCTGCCCGGCCGCCCCAGGGAGCCCCGAAGCTGGCGCCATGTTGACAGGCCGGCTTGCTCTCGCCGCTCGCGGGGATCCCTCTCGAGCACCGCGGAACTCAGAGCGGGAGGAAATTTCCCAAGGACACCGTTCCACAGCTGTCTCTCCCCGGCACAACCTTAGACCTTGAACAGACAGCACCTGAGCAACTGTCAAAAGCTCCTGGAGAGCATACATGCCCAGGCACAATAATTATTACTGCCACATTACACGGAAGAGTGACATTATCATCGCCAGCAAGGGCTCGGGAAGAAAGAGCCGTTACCGCGACTGGCCCGTTGCCAAGATATCGCCCAGGAACTTTCAGAGTGCCATTTTTACACAAATGAATTTGCTTCCTCGGTTTCTTCGGGCTTGTGTTGCTGTCCGGCAGGGCCCGGCTATCTGGTGGAACGAGGCAGTGTTTGCTTGCGGCCTGTCCAGTGGCAGGGTGATTGTGCTTTGTTCGCACCATGTGGAGTGGAAGAGATAGCGCTGTGTTTGCGTAATATGGACTGGCCGGAGGGGGGGGCACTTACGGGAAATAGGGGGAGCAGGCCCAGCCTTGTGCCCCACAACCCCATTACGAGATGGCGTAATGCTGCCACATTCCGAGCTGGAAGTAAGCTGGCCTGTTCCATGGCGAGGGTACACATACCCGACATATGCCACATGCAGCTAAACTCAACAAATCTGCAACTCCCTCCACTCCCACCCCTCTGGAATGAGTTCCCATCCCTGCCACTAATGGTAAGCAAGCGCTGTGAGTGGGTTTTACAACCCCAGGCGTTGTCTCCTATATACACACAAAGCTGTCTTATACAAAGGGCTTTATGGTCTGCCAATCAACATCTCCTCGTGGTCCCTGGGCCCAGGGACATCCCTCAACTGGTCAGAACTGCATACCAGAGTTAAGAACATAAGAGAAGCCAATGCTGGATCAGGCCAATGGCCCATCCAGTCCAACACTTTGTGTGTCACACAGTGGCCAGAAATACCAGGTGCCATCAGGAGGTCTTCCGCTGTTACCCCCCCCCCCCAAGCACCAAGAATACAGAGCATCACTTGCCCCAGAATGAGAGTTCCTATAAGAACATCAGAGAAGCCAATGTCGGATCAGGCCAGTGGCCCATCCAGTGCAACACTCTGTAACACAATGGCCAGAAATACCAGGTGCCATCAGGAGGTCCAGCAGTGGGGCTAGGAGACCAGAAGCCCCTCCCACTGTTGCTCCCCCCCCCCTGCAAGCACAAAGACTACAGAGCATCCCTTGCCCCAGAACGAGAGTTCCTATAAGAACATAAGAGAAGCCAGTGTTGGATCAGGCCAAGGGCCCATCCAGTCCAACACTCTGTCACACAGTGCCCAAAAAATACCAGGTGCCATCAGGAGGTCTCCCGCTGTCCCCCCCCCCAAGCACCAAGAATACAGAGCATCCCTTCCCCCAGTCTGAGAGTTCCTATCTATAGACCTTGTGGCTAATAGCCCCTGATGGATTTCTGCTCCATACATTTATCCAATTCCCTCTTGAATGTTCGCATCTGTGAGGTTTTAATGTCAATGAGAACGGCACCAGATGAAGGCCATTGTGGTATTTTACTAGTGTTTTAATTGTATTAATTGTGTATATAGTATTTTTATCAAATCTGATGTAACCCGCCCTGAGCCTGCCATGTGGGGAGGACGGGATATGTCAAATAAAATAAATAAATAAATAAAATAAATACTGAATCAGTCCCTTTTTTTTACCGATGTCAGTACCGTCTTTTCAGACTGGCGGCAGCTCTCCGGGGTCTCAGGTAAACGTCTTATCACCTACTGCCTGGTCCTTCGAACTTGAGAAGCCGGGAATGAAACCTGGGACCTTCTGCAGGTCAAGTGGGTGCCCTGCCACTGAGCCACGGCCCCCTGCCCTCCACAAGGGGAGTTATCCCAGGCCAGGACTGCAGGGCAAAGGGACTGGCAGAAGCAGAACACCCGGAGGGGGGAGGGGACGGACGACACCACCTGCTCAGCCGGACTCCCACCTGCTGCAGATCATTTCAACATTCATCTCTGGATAAGACAAGACAGATCTGATATCCATAGATACGGAGAAAGGAAGCGGCCGACAACAAATTGAAAATGTAATCGCTGCTCTTAATCTTTGCGTCGCCGCTATGAAGGCAAAGCACGAGAGGCTCTGGGCCTCCCTCCCCACCATCCCGATGATGTCCGGCCTCCGGTGTTTGCGAGCAGAAAGGGCCTTTGGCCACAGCAGAGAACAAAGAGCCACAAACTGCAACGGAACGTGGCCTGGGTTTTCTTCGAAGGCCACTCACGAGGCAAGAGTGAGGCTTGACAGCAGCACCTGTGAAAGGGATCTGGGTGTTCTGGCTGATCACAAGGTAAACATGAGCCTGCAGTGCGATGTGGCTGTGAAGAAAGCTAAGGCAATCTTAGGATGCATTCACAGAGGCATTCTGTCCAGATCACGGGAGGTGGAAGTTCTGCTCTATTCTGCTATGGTCATGCCTCACCTGGAGTCCTGTGTCCAGTTTTGGGCAGATAATAGATCTGCTCCAACTTCTACATGACAGCCCTTCAAATACTTGAAGACTGCAACCATGTCCCCTCTAAGCCTTCTCTTTCCCGGGCTAAACATACCCAACTCTTTCAGCCTTTCCTCGTAAGACTTGGATTCCAACTCCCTCACCATCCTGGTCGCCCTCTTCTGGACACGCTCGAGCTTGTCAACATCCTTCCTAAAATGTGGTGCCCAAAGCTGGACACAGGACTCTAGGTGAGGCCTGACCATAGCAGAATAGAGTGGAACTACCACCTCCCATGATCTGGACACAATGCTTCTGTTAATGCATCCTGAGATTCTTCACAGCCACACTGCACTGCAGGGTCATGTTTAGCTTGTGATCGACCAGAACACCCAGATCCCTCTCACATGTGCTGCTGTCAAGCCAAGTCCCTCCCATTCTATATCCGTGCCTTTGATTTTGTGTACCTAAGTGTAGGACTTTGCACTTATCTCTATTGAAATTAATCTTATTTGCCTCAGCCCACTGTTCCAGCCTATCTAGACCATTTTGAATCCTGACTCTGTCTTCTTCAGAATTAGCAATCCCACCCAGCTTTGTGTCATCTGGAAGGTCCCACGTTCAATCCCAGGCGGCACCTCCAGTTATAAGTTCCGGCAGCAGGTGATGTACAAGACCTCCGCCTGAGACCCTGGAGAGCGGCTGCCAGTCTGAGTAGACAAGACTGACCTGGATGGACCACAGGCGGTCTGATCCAGTATCAGGCAGCCTCACGTGTGCCGGAGAGGGCCGTGGCTCAGTGGCAGAGCCTCTGCTGGGCGTGCTGAAGGTCCCCGGTTCGGTCCCCAGCATCTCCAGCTAAAAGGCCCAGGCAGGAGGCGATGGGTGAAAGATGTCTGCCGCTGCCAGCCTGGGTAGACAAGACTGACCTTGTTCAAGGTCAGTCTCATATATATCTTATATATCATTTGGTGCATTAGTAATTATTTCACCATAAATGTAATGAATCTATAATATCAGGGATTTCTTTCTGTTGCATCAAATACTGTAATATAGGAGACCACGTCACAGAAAAATTAGATCGTGTTCTTTGAGAGCAGGAATCATTAACACTCTTTGTAATTTTTGCCATTACATACATATTCCATAGCTTAGCATGCCAGTTCTGTTTATTTGGTCTCTGTTTACTTTTCCACTTTAGAGCAACAGCATTTTTTGCCGCTGCTAAAAGAATAGCAATTTGCTGTATTGTACTCTCTACTGGTATATCTATACTCCATTGATGTAAAAGAAGATGTTCTACAGTATTTTGCAGTTTTATACCCGATATTTGCTCTATGGTTAAGATTATCTCTTCCCAAAAGGGTATCAAAATAGGACACTCCAGCCAGCAATGCGTATATGTTCCCAGACTACCACACTGTTTCCAACACAATGATCTTGCCGTTGGCACCATATGGGCCAGCTTCTGTGGAGTCAAATACCAAAAAGTAAGTATTTTAAACATCTGAAGTTTTATGTCAACAATAAATTGGTAAAGTCCAACCATAACCTTTTCCAATGATCATCATCCAAAGTTTGTGTGCATAAAGTTTGCCATTTAAGTTGATATGATAATGGTTTATCAACATCCTTTGACATTAAGATAATATATAACTTATATATTCTTGTTATATATATTATATAACTTGTTCAAGTTATATTATATAACTTGTTCAAGGTCAGTCTTGTCTACCCAGGCGGGCAGCAGCAGACATCTTTCACCCATCGCCTCCTGCCTGGCCCTTTTAGTTCATGTGCAGATCTCACTGTGTGAGAGGCCGCCTCTGCACAGAAAGGATTTTAATTTTTGTAAGAACGCAAGTACATGGTTGGTGGGGGGGCCTGCTATAATAAGGTGCAGGGGGAAGGGGGGCACTGAAGCAGCAGGAACCTGCCACAGATGCCGGCTGATCAATTCCGCTGCATCAATGCCGAGAACGGAGGAGGATAATCCTGCGCTGCTCTCTCCTCCTCCTCCTTTGGAAGGGGTGATTTAATATCCCCAAGAGCACCGATTGCCTGGTGACTATCTCCCTGATCTACAGCCCCGGCCAAAGGCAAGGCTGCCGCTGATACCACCGAGAAGAGCAGCCAGCCAGCTGCGACTGTCTCAAGTGCTGGAGGCGAGAGGGGGCTGGAGAAAGCCACACACTTCCAGTCCGCCATGTCTCTGCACTTAAAAACCTTCTAAAAAAGGGATAGCCAGGGAAGATTCAGAAGCCACCCCTCCCTGCCCACAGGTTCATTCCCTAATCAAGCTGCACGTAGTTCTTGACGCATGAGAGAGCAGAGGCTCCACGGGGGAAGAGGACCAAGGAGCAGACGTCTCGAATAAGCGAGTCAAGTTACATGGTGCAGAGCAAGGCCTAGGCAGGACGCCTCCTTCCACGTGTCCCCGCTATAAGCCACGATCCACCAAGGACAGCATCACAAACAGGCCATCTGTTCATCTGGGCATGGCGTCCTCTGCTATCATTTATATAACTGCAGCCTCGCCGAAATCCATCCCCTTTGGGCAGCAGCACAAGGAGACGGGTTAGGCTGCGAGAGAGGCTGGCCCGCCGCCAGAACACTCCAAGGCCGGGCAGAGATCCGAACCGGGTGTTGCCGGTCCCACGCTGCCACTGCTCCTGGAACATCTGCCGGCTCTCCCGATGGCAAAGTCTCGACTGCAGGCTCACGGGGTGTGGCCTCAGGAGCCAGGGCCTCTGGGTCTCAGGCGGCTAAGAGCAATGGACTCCAATCTGGAGAGCCAGGTTCGATTCCCCACTCGTCCACATGCAGCCAGCTGGGTGACCTTGGGTCAGTCACCGTTCTCTCAGAGCTCTCTCAGCCCCACCTACCTCACAGGGTTGTCTGTCGTACAGAGAGAAAGGGAAGAAGTCGATAAGCGGCTCTGAGACTCTTGGATTTACCTCCTGCCCTTCACTCGGAGTCTCAGAGCCGCTTATCGTCTTCTTCTTAATCCTGCAGACCAGGGGTTGTTTCGTAGAAAAAGAGCTAGGGGAACTCATTAGCATAACTCATTAGCATATGCCACACCCCCTGACATCACCGGAAGTGTGTCATAAGGCCACACCCCCTGACATCACCGGAAGTGTGTCATAAGGCCACACACCCCGCCCCCAACAGTCCCGGCCGGCGGGAGTGCAAGGAAGCCCCGCGAAGGCCCTCCCTGGCCCCAGGCAGGCAGGCGTGGGGAGAGGCAGGGAGGAAGCAACTTACCCTCCCTCTTCTCCTGCCTCCTCCTGGCTGAATGAGGGCCGGAAGCGGGGCGGCCGGAAGCAGGGGGCAGGGCTTCGTCATGTGCCCCGCCCCCCGTACGTCACCCGGGGGAACTGCGATCCCCCGCGATCCCCCCCCCCGAAATGACCTCTGCTGCAGACTCATTCAGCTGCAGACCCATCCTAGGGAGCTCCAAGCAGCAAGACGTGAATGAAGACACAGGGGACACTAGCATCAAGGAGGGAACCCAACCAGGGAACACAGAGACATCCCTGGTCTGAAACAGAGCATCAGTCCACGGGGCTCTCCCGTCTCTCCATCCCGGGGCAGAAGGAAGCTCGGCCCAGAGCACAACTGCTCCTGCTCCTCTAATGTTAGAACGCGGGGAGCCCCAGTGTAGTTCATGAGCTGGGCAGCAGGGTCAGGACAGGCAAATGGAACAGTCTGCCTCGGGAGGGGGTGGGGGCTCCTTCGCTGGACGTTTCCAAGCAGAGGCTGGACGACCCTCTTCCGGGTCTGTCGTAGGGCTCTCTTTCGGCTCTGCTCCTGCAGAGTGCAGGGGGTTGGACGAGATGACCTGCAAGGTCCCTTCCAACTCTTTCTATGATTCTATGAAAAGGAAGCACTTCTTTACTCAACGAGTAATTAAATGTGGAATTCACTCCCAGGGGATGTAGTTGCGGCCACAAACAGAGATGGCTTTCAGAGAGAATTAGATTTCATGGAGGAGAGGTCCATCAATGGCTGCTGGCCACGGTGCAGGCAGCAAAATTCTGGATAGCAGTGCAGGGAGGCAACATTGGGGGAAGGCCTCAGCCTCCATGCCCTGTTTGCCCCCCCCCAAGACAACTGGCTGGCCACTGTGTGACCAGATAGGCCACTGGTCTGATTCAGCAGGGCTCGCCTTGTGCTTTGAAGAGTTACTCCGCAGAAGGTTTAGAGAATAAAAGATCCTGCAGAAGTACAAAACCGCTTGTTGTGATGTGGAGAACGCTTCCTCCAGCGATAAGCATCATGAATATTCAGATTTCAGTGAGTCGGCCCAGAATTTCTGAACACTGTTTTGCTTTAACATGAACAAGAGAAGCCCATGCGCTTTGAACCAAATTCCACCCGTGGTGGATTCAGGCAGGACGCCAGGATGTGTACACCTGGATGAAGCCCCTGAAATGAAAGGAACACTTGCACCTGCTGATGTGACCTTGGGTCAGTCACAAGCTCTGGCACAGCTGTCCTTGAAAAAGAGCAGTTCCTGTCAGAGCTCTCTCAGCCTCACCCACCTCACAGGGTGTCTGTGGTGGGGAGGGGAAGGGAAAGGAGTTTGTAAGCCGCTCTGAGACTCCAAGTGAAGGGCGGGGTATAAATCCAATCTCTTCTCTTCTCTTCTTCTTCTTTTCGGCATAGCCTGTTCAGGGGACACAGATGTTCTTCAAGGACTTCATGCCCCCAAGGACGAAGATCACCCACCAGCTTCCTGTCCACCCGAGAAACCTCGGCCTGGTCCCCTCCCTGGTGCAACCGTGCACACAAAAACCAAAAGAGACTTTGCCAGCCCAGCAAACCTGTCCGTTAACCCTTGGCTCTTCCTTCACTATATTCTCATGGGGCGCCCAGAGAAGCCAGGGGCTTTTCGAGGCCGGCGAATTCTCTGTTACCTGGAGCCAAAGCGCCACTGCAGACGGTGCAATATGCACACACATCACTATGTACCTTGCATTTGTCTCCTCAAGAGGAATCTGTGTCGGGCACAACACAGCTGCAACGTATGACAATACTTAGAGTCAGTGAAAAAACAGGACGTTTAGTTGGGAGGGGCACTCTCTCCACCGTGACGAATTTGCAAAATAAACTCCACAGAAGCCGGCAGAAGCTCTTGTCAAGTCAAGACTCTGGAGACATTTGCTCTAAGGGGAAGAAATATCTTGGCTTCTTGGAAGAAGGATGAAGGTGCGCGGGGGGAAAAAAAAGAGAGACACACACTCAGAAACCCAACAGAGCAGGAGAGGGGGGGGGGAGGGGGCAGGGTCCAAAATCCGTGCTGCTCATTTGCCTCACCTCGAGCCCAAATGCTGCCACCGGAGCAAACTAAGTACATTTGCATCTGCTTAGTCCGCAAAATCTCCAGAAACCTGGATTTCAGCGGAAGAGCAAAGGCGGAACAATGTCTGCGCCGACGCCTCTTTGTGGATCTATGCAAATGGGCTGCTGGCATGCCAGGAGACACTGCTGATCGGTGTGCCAGCCACCCCTGTCAAAACTCGTTAGGTCTCTCTTCGGAGAGAGGAATGCGCCCAGTGCAACAGGGAGGGAGGGAGGGAGGGAGGATTTTGGTGAACCGCACTCAGAGGAAAGAAAGGGAAGCAACCAGCGTTCTTTTCTAAGCTGAGTTAGTGTGAGCCAGCTCACAGTTTTTAAGCCCCTGGCTCACACATTTTTGTCTTAACCCAGGACAGAGGGCTCCAGAGCAAACTGATTGATGCAGCAGCCAAATCACTCGCTCACAACTTTAATGCCAGGAGCTCACAAAGTTGGATTTTTGCTCACAAGACTCCACAGCTTCGAGGGAACACTGGAAGCAACTAGATGCACCACGGCATCTGTGTGACCCTCCGGAGAAGGGGGGGGGTACATGGCCAGCTATGGTCTGGGGTCTCAGGGTCACGAGGTCCTTGGTGAGAGCAGACGCTAATAACCAAGGGGTGAGCAGGGGAGAAAATGGCCCACCTGGCTCCGGCGGGAAAGCCCTGGCACTTGGGGGGCGGGACAAGCAGAGGTCCTCCAGGACAAGGGGGCAGCGGAACCTCGCAGAAGAAGGATGCTCTGCAGGGAGGAGGGGCCCGCAACTGCCCAGAGCCTCTGCACAGGATTCGGCCCCTGGGCTCCACGAAAAACCGCACGCACCGGAAGAGACTTCCAAGAACTTTCAGAGTGTCCCTACCCCACCCCCACCAGATATAAGGTGCTGCTACTGTTCTGCGGAGTTTTCTCCTCCTCCTTCTGAAGCACAATGAACATTTCTTCAGGATCAGTACATGGTTTCTGCCGGACCCCCCCCACACACACACGCACACTGCTATTACCACCAGGAATGCCAACTGACATCGTACGGAGA